>NW_007255864.1:331056-335252 GCF_000164805.1 Carlito syrichta | reverse complement strand
CTCAGCCTCCCAAAGGCGCGGGATTACAGGCTGAGCCACCGAGCCCGGCTTGTCTGTTTTTTTAAAACTAGTTTCAGAAGCTGGTGTTAGCATGCATCTCCTGGAAGTCCTGGAATGATGGATGTGAGCTCTTAGCTAGCTTTAGAGACCGTTTAAGTCCAAATCTTCCACGTGCCACTGAAGAAGCTGAGGAGAGAGAGAGGCCCTTGCCTGAGTCTGTGGCAGACCCTGAACTGGGCCAGGTCTCCTGACTTGAGATGGAAGTTGCTCTGAAAGCAGTGAGCTCGTGGGAGAAAAGCAGCAGCATGAAGACCTTTAGGTCAAGACTCCTTTGTGTCAGAGAGTCAGCAGGGTCAGCGACTATCTGTCTCTCTCCCTCATTCCAGCATTTGCCATGTTGGTGCCTCCAATGACGTCGGCCTCTTACCTCGGTGTCTGCATGGTAACGTAAAGGCTTCCGTTCCCTCTGATGTCTCCTACCAAGCCAGTCCCAGAATAATTGAAGGATATTATGGAATCTCTGTACCAGGGAGAGGCTGGGAGCAGAGCCAAGAGCCTGAGATCACCACAGCAAACATGTCAGTTTAGAGACAAGGAAACCAGGACCTGGGCAGTCCATGGGCATGAGTCACTCAGGCAGAGTAGGATATTGGTTTTGCACCAGATGCCCATTAAAAGGTTTTAACTATGGCTGGTGGGAACAGGGACTGTGCCCTGTCTGGTGCAAGCTCCGAGGATTGTTCCCTCTAATCCTCTGGGTGATTCTTTCCCTGGCCTCGTACTGTTACCTCACATGTTTTTGAGTCAAAACAAACAACTGTCGCCCAGGCTGGACTGCAGTGGCATGGGTCACACTCACCGCAGCCTCGACCTCCTAGGCTCAGGCAATCCTTCCACCTCAGCCTCTCAGTAGCTAGGACTGCAAACACACCCCCCCACGCCTGGCTAACTTTTTTTTTTTTTTTTTTTTTTTTGTAGAGATGAAGTCTTACTGTGTTGCCTAGGCTGGTCTCAAATTCCCAGGCTTAAGCACTCCTCCCACCTCAGTCTCCCAAAGTGCTAGGATTATAGGCATGAGCCACCATGCCCGGCCAGGATTTGTATTTTTAATATATGTTTGGCTCACTATGTCCTTTGCCCATAAGAAACCTTCCAGACCCAGATGGAACTCTATACCAGAAGCTTTTCCATGTGTTTCCGTCCATGTCATCTGAACACTCTAGGCAGTCTGTCTCATCTACACTACACGGTGGGTGAAAATTCCCAACAGAGGCCTGAGGTCACTTTGAAAGGAAGTTTTTGGAGAAGAGAACAAACATCAGAGCAGGAAGAAGAAGGAAGGAAGCAATAAAGCAATAAGCCCATTTCTCAGGTCCTTTTAAAAGTCTCTAGCTTGGGACGCTAAGTAGATAAGTATCTATTTTTTTTTTTTTTTGCTTTGGGTATTTTTAAAGAAGCTGCCCTCCCCGTGCATTTAGTACAATGCTAAACACACACTTCTCAGCACGTAACAAGGCAGGATGTTCCCGGGCTAGACACGTGGGGCAAATGCTGCTGGGCCTTGTTGACCAGCCGTCACAATAGGACCTTTCATTTCGGGCGCACAGGAATCCAGGCAACGTGACCGAAGGGCTGGCTGGTGTTCCAGGCCAGCACAAAGGGACGGGACTTGTTTTTGTGCTGTGAGTGCACAAGCCAAGGGGCAGTGTTTGGGGTTACTTGCTGTCACCCCCAGCTCAGCACTCAGGCAGTCTGGCTGCTCACCAGCTATTCTTTACCTCTTTCCTACTCCTCTGCCTCATCAGTAGCCAGAGCTAGAAGGAGCCTGGCCCGGGGGAACATATAGAACGAGGGGGACCCAAAAAACTCCCAAATTTATTTATAAGAATTGTGTATTTATTCTCTCATGTTTATACTTCAGTCCCCTTCGAAGTCATCGCCGTTGGATGCAATTCACCTATTAAGATGCTTTTTCTGCTGCTCAAAATAGTTTTTGAACTTGTCCATGTTGATGCCTTTTAGTGCTTCTGCCATTTTTTGTTTCACCTCTTCCACATCAGCAAAATGTTTCCCTCTGAGGACTTTTTTTCATCGGGGAAACCAGAAAAAGTTGCTCAGGGTGAGATGGGGTGAATAGGGAGGGTGGGGCTTGAAGGTCACGCTGTTTCTGGTCAAAAACTGCTGAACACCCACCGCAGTGGGGGTAGGTGCGCTCATAAATCACCCATCATGAAATGGGCAAACACGTTGAAGGAATCGCAAAAAAAATTCACTGAAGCCAAACACAGCCTCTCCCATCAATGCCAGCTGGTCCACAGATGCCGGTGGGTTCCTAGAACACTTACTGTACTCCAAAGGGTCCACCCTCCAAAAGATAATTCGGGGTTTTGTTTTGTTTTTTTGGTCCTTCCTCATATGTACGTGTAAATAAATTTTGCCAGGGTTGCCCCTTTGTATGTACTTCGATTACTTTAACTTCTTTTATGAACCTGTACTTTCTTTAGGGAGACTTAAATTAAGCAGAATCTAAGACCAGGGGCGGTGGTTCACGCCTGTAATCCCAGCACTTTGGGAGGCTGAGGCGAGAGGATTGCCTGAGCCCAGGAGTTCAAGACTAGCCTGGGCAACATGGTGAGCCCTCGTCTCTACAATAAAATCAAAAAATTAGCTGAGAGTGGTGGTGTGTGCCTGTAGTTCCAGCTACCTGGAAGGCTGAGGCAGAAGGATCGCCTGAGCTCAGCAGGTTGAGGATGTGGTAGCCGTGATTGTGCCACTGCATTCTAGCCTGGCTGACAGAGTGAGACTGACCCAAAAAAAAGCAGAGTCTGGCCAGGTGAGGTGGCTCACACCTGTAATCCCAGCACTTAGAGAGGCCAAGGTGAAAGGACTGCTTGAGCCCAGGAGTTTGAGATCAGACTGTGAAGCACAGCAAGCCCTTATCTCCACAAAAAAAAATCAGAAAATTTAGCCAGGTGTGGTAGTGTGTGCCTGTAGTCCCAGCTACTCAGGAGGCTGAGGCAGAAGGATTGCCTGAGACCAGGAGATCGAGGCTTCAGTGACCCATGATTATACCACTGTACTCCAGACTGGGTGACAAAGTGAGATCCTGACTCAAAAAAAAAAAGGAGGCAGAGTATGAGAGTGGAGAGTTTTCACACAGATAAAGGAGTGAGGACATGAAATTGGGTGACCAGGAAGTATCTGGTAGCAAAATGTACTTTGCATCAAACTAAAGAAAGTAATATTCCAAACATTATCTTTAAGAAAAACTTAATGAGCCGGACTTGGTGGCTCAGCCTGTAATCCCAGCGCTTTGGGAGGCTGAGGTGAGTGGACTGCCTGAGCCCGCGGGTTTGAGACCCGCCTGGGCAACCTGGCGAGACCTCATCTCTACAATAAATCAAAAATTAGCCGGGCGTGGTAGCACATGCCTGTAGTTTCAGCTACTTGGAAGGATGAGGCGGAAGGATCGCCGGAGCCCAGCAGGTCAAGGCTGCAGTGGCTGGGAGCGGCCACTGCACCCCAGTCTGGGCGACAGAGTGAGATTACAACTCAAAAAAAAAAGAAAAGAAAAAAAGAAAAACTTAATGGATGTTACTTTTTCTTTTTCCTTTTTTTGAGTCAGGATCTTACTCTGTCGCCCAGGCTGGAGTGCAGCGGCACACTCACAGCCACCAAAGCCTTAACCTATTGGGCTCAGGCAATCCTTCCACCTCAGCCTTCCAAGTAGTTGGAACTACAGGTGCATGCCACCACCCTCGGCTAATTTTTTTATTTATTGTAGAGACGAGGTCTCACCAAGTTGCCCAGGCTGGTCTTGAACCCCTAGACTTGGGCAATCCTCCAACCTTGGTCTCCCAAGGTGCTGGGGTTACAGCCATGAGCCACTGCTCCTGGCTGGATGCGGTTTAATGCTGTCTTTATTGACCCTGCAGTACGAAGTGGTGCCTTCGGGGACTTTTTAAAAATCTCAGCCAGGCTCGGTGGCTCAGCCTATAATCCCGCGGTTTGGGAGGCTGAGGTGAGTGAATTGCCTGAGCTCACAGGTTCAAGACCCGCCCGGGCAACTTGGTGAGACCTCATCTCTACAATAAATCAAAAATTAGCTGGTCTGTAGTTCTAGCTACTTGGAAGGCTAAGGTGGAAGGTTTGCTGGAGCCCAGCAGGTCGAGGCTGCGGTGGCCGGGAGCGGCCAC
>NW_007255864.1:325217-331036 GCF_000164805.1 Carlito syrichta | reverse complement strand
GGTGAGTGGATTGCCTGAGCCCGCAGGTTCGAGACCCGCCTGGGCAGCGAGACCTCATCTCTAAAATACATCAAAAAATCAGCCGGGCGTGGTAGCACGTGCCTGTAATTCCGGCTACTTGGAAGGCTGAGGAGGAAGGTTGCTGGAGCCCAGCAGGTCGAGGCTGCGGTGGCCGGGAGCGGCCACTGCACTCCAGTCTGGGTGACAGAGTGAGACTCCAACTCAAAAATAAAAATAAAAATAAACAAAAATCTCATCCCAGCCGGGCTCAGTGACTCAGCCTGTAATTCTGTGCCTTTGGGAGGCTGAGGTGAGTGGATTGCCTGAGCCCGTGGGTTCGAGACCCGTCTGGGCAACTTGGCGAGACCTCATCTCTACAATAAATCAAAAATTAGCAGGGTGTGGTAGCACGCACCTGTAGTTCCAGCTACTTGGAAGGCTGAGGCGGAAGGATCACCGGAGCCCAGCAGGTTGAGGCTGCGGTGGCCAGGAGCGGCCACTGCACTCCAGTCTGGGCGACAGAGTGAGACTCCAACTCAAAAAAAAAAAAAAAAACACAAAAAAATCTCATTCCACAGGAAAAGGCTCAACCTGGGATAAGGAGGAGGGAGCAGGCTGCAGCTGGGCCGTAGTGGCATTCCGTCCAGGGGACAGTCTTGTGTTATTACATGGGCAGTAAGATGGCTAATGGCCTTCTCAAAACGCGAGGAGGGCCTGAGGCACTTTTCAAGCCATCACTGAGTAACTATGTTTAGCATAGCATGGGGGTAGCTGAAAACGGTATTGCTCACATAGAGCTTATTGAACATCTACTGTGTGTCCTATGTAGACTCTGCTACTTCCATCACCACAGTGACAGAGGACCAGTCACCAAGATCTAGAAAGCTGTGAAAATATTGATGGCAAGAACAAACTTTGTTTACTGAATTCTTCCTGCCTGCTAGGCTACTGACATGCAGTATCTCTCTCTCTCTCTCTTTTTTTTTAGTTGGAGTTCACTCTGCTGCCCAGGCTTCAGTGTGGTAGCCATGGTACAATCACAGCTTACTGCAGCCTCGATCTCCTGGGCTCAGGCAATTCTCCCACCTCAGCCTTCCGAGTAGCTGGGACTACAGGCGTGAGCCACCAGGCCTGGCTGATTTTTAAATTTTTTGTAGAGCTGCAGTCTCACTATGTTGCCAGGCTGGTCTCGCAAGCCTGTCTCGGCTTTTCAAAGTGCTGGGATCATAGGCGTGAGCCACCGTACTGGGCCACATGTCTCATTTAAAACTCATCACAATCTTGTGAGGAGAGGACAAGTACATCCCTCATTCTACAAAGGAGGAAACAGGCTCAGAGACTTTAAGGAACAGACCCCAAATCACACAATGAGAGCCAGTCAAGTCTGGGCCGTTTGGTCCCACAGACCATGACTCATCCACCAGTTATTATCAGTGCACAGGGGGAACCAGAGCCAAAGGGCAGAAAAAGGGGAGGTATGGGGAGGTGTGGGTGGGTGGGCACTGTCAGGAGGGTGGGGCTCTGGTGACATCCCCTGTGACTCTCCTAAGCCAGGGTGGAGAACTCCTCTCCACTAGATCAGACAAAGAGACTGCAGGAGAATATATATATATATATATCCTGCTCCAAAGGAGAAAGAAGTCTTGTTGGTGGCAGAATGTGAGCGAGACACCGTGGTTGATGTACTCTCCCTTCTCTCCGCTCCCCTAGCAACAGTTAAATAATATTAATGCGAATGCGCGTGACACGCTGACAAGATGGCCCTGCACACCACCTTCCGCTCCATCAAGCAGGGAAACCTCACAAGGAGCTGGCCGGCAGAGAAGAACAAAAAGCAGGTGGAAAGATGCTTAAGTTTCAAGGTGATGTAAGAACGAAAAAGAAAGAGACAGTTGTACATTAGTTTATGAAATATGAAGCTACTCACAAAATCTAAACACTCACGAGACAGACAGCAGGGAGGTGAAATGCAGGGACAGAGAGGGAGTCCTTGATCAAGGCTATTCTGCTACAACATCTTGCTACAGTCACATTTTTCTAGGGTGTCTGCAAATACTAGTCTTGGAAGCACACGTGTATCATGTTTTCAGAGGCGTGTGTCTATAGCCTCAGCGCTGAAAAACAAACAACCCTATGGCCATGAGCTCACGTGGGACTCTGTAAATTGCTTCCCTCTTTATGTATCATCATACGTGTTTTTAATTTGGACCCTTTGGAAGATGAGCTTTGCGGCTATTGAATGAACTCTTTGTGCTCACTGCACCCCAAGGGTTCCGCGCCTGCCCCTGCTTGGGCTGACCTGTTTCTTGGCTGCCTCACTAGATGGGGGTGATCCCCAGTCCTGCTCCCTGATGTCTGGTGTCAGGCTGTGGGGCACATCCAAAACATGTCCTGTGACCCCCAGAGGGGCCCCTCACCACACACGTCTTTTTTTTTTTGAGTTGGAGTCTCACTCTGTCGCCCAGAATGGGGTGCAGTGGCACGCTCCCGGCCACCGCAGCCTTGATCTGCTGGGTTCTGGCGATCCTTCCACCTCAGCCCTCCAAATAGCCGGAACTATAGGCGCATGCTACCACGCCCGACTAATTTTTTATTTATTATTGTAGAGACAAGGTCTTGCCAAGTTGCCCAGGCGGGTCTTAAACCTGTGGGCTCAGGCAATCCACTTGCCTTGGCCTCCCAAAGTGCTGGGATTACAGGTTGAGCCACCGAGCCCAGCCCACACACGTCATTAAAAACAAGACATTTTCCCAAGATACGCACATAGACGTACAACTCTCGCTTCCGGTTTACCCTCTGTTCCATTACACCTTGAGTAAACAAAGTTTGGAGGTCATTTGTCCAAGAGAGAACCATTTCCCTACAAGGAGCAGGGTGAATGATAAACACCGACTGCTCCCTCTGTGATGGGAAGATGGGGTAGAACTCTGCGTCCCTGATGCGCTGAGCCTGGAAAGAGGTGACCCAGGAGTGTGCGTCTCCCCAGCGTGGTCTTTCTCCTGGTTCCTGCCTCAGACCTAGTGCTCTTTATAGGTTAGGAACACTTAGGAAATTAATCTTTGGCCACCTAAGTAACTGATTTTCAGCAGGCAGCTCCCTTTCACAGGTAAAAACTCAGTCAACCTTTGAAGAAAACTCTTCTCGATGCCAGGCACTGTGCCCTTCCCACTTTTAGCCATGATAGGTGATGCATGGAAGTAGTGTTGGTCTGGCCTTGAGGTCTGCAGACACTTGGTTTCAGAGGATCAAGTAAAGGTCCCTTGTTGATCTAGTAGAATATTGCCATTGTGGGCTGGGCACAGTGGCTCATGCCTGCAATCCCAGCACTTTGGGAGGCCAAGGTGGGAGGACTGCTTGAGACCAGGAGTTTGAGATCAGCCTGGGTAACGTAGTGAGACCTCATCTCTACAAAAAAACTAAAAAGTTAGCCAGGTGTGGTGGCACGCACTTGTAGTTCCAGCTACTTGGGAGTCTGAGGCAGAATGACTGCCTAAGCCCAGGAGGTCGAGGGTACAGTGACCCACTATCATGCCCCTGCACTCCAGCCTGGGTGACAGAGTGAAACCTCAACTCAAAAGAAGAAGAAGATTAACCGGGCGTGGCAGTGCGCGCCTGTAGCTCCAGCTACTTGGAAGGTTGAGGCGAAAGGATTGCCAGAGCCCAGCAGGTCGAGGCTGTGGTGGCCAGGAGCAGCCACTGCACTCCAGTCTGGGTGACAGAGTGAGAGGAGAAGAAGAAGGAGGAGGAGGAGGAGGAGGAGGAGGAGAAGAAGAAGAAGAAGAAGCATACAGCAAAACTGATGGTGTATCTCTCCCAAGGCTGAGTCATAAGAGACCTCTCTCCCTCTCTGCCTCTCTCTCTCCCCCTCCCTCCTTCCCTCTCTCCCTCCCTCTCTCTTCCTCCCTTTCTCTCTCCCTTCCTCCTCCCCCCCATTGTTTACCCTGGGGAAAGGGAGCAGCTATGTCATGAGCACCACAAGGCAAAGCCAATGCACATGAAGGAACTTGGAAGTAGATTTTGCAGCCCCAGTCGAACCTTCAGATAACTGCAGCTCCAGCTGATATCATGACTACTACCTCAAAAGAGACCTTGAGCCAGAAACACCCAACTAAATTGCTCTCAAACTCTTGACCCACAGAAGTTATAAGACAGCAAGCATTTGTTGTTTTAAATCCCTAAGTTTCAGAGTTGTTTGTTACACAGAAACAGCCAATATACAACAGAGAACCCCTGCACAGCAGTCTCCCAGCAACCCTGCAGTCCACACCTCCCATGGCTTCTGCACCATCCATTCTGCCCAGCACCCCCACACTAACAGGGTCACTTCTTCAACTGTGACCCTGTTCCAACCAGCCCAAAGACTCTCCCCCCAATATTTCTCAGTCACCTCCAGGGAAAAAGTTAAATCAGCCTACTTTTAAGTCTGTCCATAAATCCATACTACAAGCATTTATTGAGCATTTTCAGTGTGTTTGGGGTAGTACTTCATGCCATCTAAAACACACAAGAACTATTGACTGTATTCTCTGCCCTCTGATGAGATGGATTGATGTCTCAATCAGAAAACAGAGTAAGTGGGTAGTGGTAGCTCACACTTGTAATCCCAGCACTTTGGGAGGCCAAGGTGAGAGGATCACTTGAGACCAGGAGTTTGAGACCAGCCTGGGTAGCATAGTAGGACCCTATCTCTACGAAAAAATAAAAAAGAAGACAGTGCAGAGTAGATTCAAGGCTTGGGGGATTAAAGGAAAGTGTTCAGTGAGAGGGTGGGGTGGTCCTTGGGGCTGAAGGTGGAAGGAGGGGGAAGCTGGGGCCTGGGTCAGTCCAGTATAGGTAAGGGAGGCAGGGGAGGGTCCCAGGCAAGGGGGAGGAGAAAGAGGGGGCGTTGAGCTCTGACTAGGGCAAGGGAAGATTAGGGGAACAAAGTCAGGGCCAGCACAGGGTATGGCGGGTGGAAGAACCCAGACTCAGTCCAGTGGGCACCAAGGAGAGCTGTGAGCTCTTCAGGTTGATGGGATTACAGGGAGGGTGGGCGGGAAAGAAGAGGGGAGGAGCTGGAAGGTGGGGAGCAAGGCCAGGACCAGGCAAGACAACTTGGAGCACTGCCATCACTGAGACATGGGGACCTAGAGCTGCGAGGAAAACCCAGGCACCTCCCTTGGATTTGAGACTGGACGGTGCCTCCCCCTTCCCTGGTCTGGCATCCTACTCTTGCCTGGGGGTCAGATTCTGGAGACTGAAATCAAGTGCAGGCCGAGCCCCCACTGAGGCCACAGCAGAAGCACTGAACCCTCATGGACATCAGGCTCACACACGGAGACGTGTGTAAGGGTGGGGACTCAGCTGGAAGCATCTTAGCGTAAGAATTGTCTGTGGAACACAACAGACTGTCTGGGTCTGATTCATGGTTCTGTCCCTCACAGACCGAGGGACCTCAGGTCAGTCACTTACCTCCCGGAGCTCCTCATTCCTTACCCAAACATGAGGATGAGTCCCCATATATAGGGCTGCTGGGGAGAGTGAACAAAGGGAACGAGTGTCATCTGTTTGCTGCAAGTGTTCTTGGACTGACCTGGGGTGTGTTTGGGCATCAGCATTATTTATTTTTCTGAGTGTAGCCAAGATTAAGAATTACATTTTTTTTTTTTTGAGTTGGAGTCTCGCTCTGTCACCCAAGCTGGAGTGCAATGGTATGCTCATGGCCACCGCAGCCTCGACCTGCTGGGCTCAGGCAATCCTTCTGCCTCAGTCTTCCAAGCAGCTGGAACTACAGGTGTGTGCCACTATGCCCAGCTAATTTTTTGACTTATTGTAGAGAC
>NW_007255864.1:316730-324723 GCF_000164805.1 Carlito syrichta | reverse complement strand
CCTGCCCAGGCAGGTCTCGAACCCACGGGCTCAGGCAATCCACTCACCTCAGCCTCCCAAAGGTGCAGGATTACAGGCTGCCAGGGAATTTTTTAAATAAATTTTTTGTAGGCATGAGTTCTTGAACTCCTAGGTTTAAGGAATCCTCCCACCTTGGGGTCCCAAAGTGCTGAGATTACTGTGCCCAGCAAGAATCCCAAATCCCAGGATAAGGAACTCCTTCCCCCTCCCATTCTCCCTACCGGCATCCCCACCATCAGAAAAGGAAGTTAAAACTACCACCACAAACATGCTCCTTGATTCAGACAAAGGTGAGGCCTAGGTAGATTATGGCTTTGCCTCAGAACCATGGACAAAAGTCATGGTTTTGGGAGTTTCTGCAGGAAACCCGGGGATGTTCAGCCGTTCAGCTGAATTGGGCTGTGAGTTCCAAGTCTTTGAAATCCTCAAACTCAAAGCAAAACAGAGACAGCCTCAAGGACAGGCACTGTGCACTGTCCATCCCCAGCGCCACACCCGGACTCACCGGATGGCTGGGGGAGGGAGGCCAGCCTCACTCGGTCGGTGCCCAGAGCTGACTGGTCTTGAATATGGACCGAGGGAGGTAAACTTGGAGAAGCAATGACCAAGTCATAAAGGAAATAGGCTTTGTACCTATTTGGGAGAAACAAATATGAGTTTTTCTTTGCTGAAGAAGTCTTATCCTGCTAAACCCAAAGTGTTCAAACACCTGTCTTTCACCACCAGTTTATGATATTCATGTTAACTGACGACTCAGAGGGAGATGACTTGTTGGGTCCTTTGAGTTGGTACAGTGTAGATGCAAGTGCCATATTCAAAGTACACCTGAATGGCCAGGCCCAATGGCTCACGTCTGCAATCCCAGCACTTTGGGAGGCTGAGGAGGGAGAATTGCTTGAGCCCAGGAGTTCGAGATCAGCCTAGGCAAATAGTGAGACCTCCTCTTTACAAAAAAATCAAAACTTAGCTGAGTATGGTAGCATGCACCTGTAGTCCAGTTACCAGGGAAGTTGAGGTGGGAGGATCACCTGAGCCCAGGAAGTCGAGGCTCCGGTGAGCTGTGATTGTGCCACTGCACTCCAGTCTGGGCAACAGAGTGAAATTACAACTCAAAAAAAAAAAAAAAAAAAGCTAACTGGCTCCTTTTCAGGGACCATAGCCCAAAGGACAGCCAGTGGTTATCTCAAGATGCCAGGTGGGAAGTTGGTGGCAGGGGAACGGCATTTCACCCCATCTGCCCATGACACTCTCTCAGCACCGCATAGGAACCACCCTCCCAGGGCTGAGGATAGTCACAAGCCAGACTCCAGGCAGAGTCACAGCTAGGCACTGACCAGGGGCCTGGGGCACATCCCCCCAGTTCCCTGCTGCTGCCACCACTCAAGAGTCACATAGTGGCTGGCCACCTGTTCCCTATAGATCCTGCAACAGAACCTCTGGCCCTGGGGTTTGACCCAAAAATGGCTTCAGGCATCTCCCAGACCCTGCACTTGAGCAGAATCGCCGACATTCACTGGTCTGAGCACCAGCAAGGAACCAATTCAGCGCACAACACGGTGCCTTCTCCTCCCTATCCCATGGCTTTGCCTCACTTCTCAACCAACCAGGGATCCCCAGCTCCTCAGCCCCCGATCTGCCCCTGAAAGCCGCAGTCCAAGATTCTTTAGGGAGGCGCATGGACTTCCTCCTGTCTCCTTGTCTGGCTGCCACGTGATGAGCAGACTCTTTTTCTCTTGCCACTCGCGCTGTTCTGGTGTTGGCCTGTCACCTGCGACAGGCGGTGGACCATGGTGGTCCTATCACAGCACACCTCCCCTTAAAGCTCTGTTTACTGTTACTACAGTGTGATTGCAGGTTAGACTGGAAGCTTCCTGAGGGTAATGCTGGTCCTTTCTTTTTTTTTTTTTTTTTTTTTTTACTGAAAGATGAACACTCAATCCTTCATGTACACACATAATGCGGGTACTTCTTATATTTACATTGCACCTCCGTCACCCTGTGCAACATGTAGCCCATGGGTACTCAGTAAATATGCTTTAAATGAATAAACAATTGAATAGGAGCCAGTCCTTGTGCCACACACTGGCCATTGTTCAGTTGTATGTATTCACTCGCTCAAATCTTACAGCCTTCTGAAAACAGGTTGTATTATTATCCCCATTCACATAGAGGGAGACTAAGGCAGAAAGTGTGTAAAAAACTTGCCCACAATTGCACAGCTGATAGAAGTGTGGTACCAGAGGTCAGCTGCCTTTTTTTTTTTTTTTTTTTTTGAGTCAGGGTCTCTGTCACCCAGGCTAGAGTGCAGTGACACAATCACGATGATCACAGCTCACAGCAGCCTCTACCTCTTGAGCTCAGGTGATCCTTCTACCTCAACCTCCCAAGTAAATGGGACTACAGGTGCATGCCACCATGCCTGGCTAATTTTTTGATTCTTCTGTAGACACAAGATCCTGCTGTGTTGCCCAGGCTGGTCTCAAACTCCTGGGCTCAAGCAATCCTCCTGTCTTAGCCTCCCAAAGTGCTGGGACTAAAGGTGCATGTCACCTTGCCTGGCTAATTTTTTAAAATTTTTTGTAGTGATATGGTCTCAGCAAGTTGCCTGGGCTTGTCTCAAACTCCTGGGCTCAAGCAATCCCCTGCCTCAGCCTCCAAAAGTGCTGGGACTACAGGCATGCACCACCGTGCCTGGCTAATTTTTTGATTTTTTTTGTAGACACTAGATCATGTTATGTTGCCCAGGCTGGTCTCAAACTCCTGGGCTCAAGTAATCTTTCTGCCTCAGCCTCCCAAGTAGCTAGGACTATAGGCATGAGCCACTGAGTCCAGCTTTGTCTGTTCTGGAAGTTTTGTATTATTGCTTCAAGTTTAAGAATTTTCACTGATGATAGAAAATCAGCACTTTTAAATATTCTCCCACATAGCCCTGTCAGCTTCTGAATCTTGGTTTTTGCAGACATGTCAACATATTTCTCTCCAATACAGACAATCATTCCACCCATAATTCAATTTCAACACTTGGTCTTGACTTAGAAAGCTCTTCAGGACTGTTTTTAATTCCGTAAGAGTGGCTTCTTCTAAAGTAGATGTAGTGGTCACTGTGCAAGATACCTCTCCATGGTGGACACTCATCATGATAGAAAAAGAAGAAATGACTCCTTGGGTGTTGCCTAAGTGACCATTTTCAGCAAGCAAATTGATCAGGTTGAATGTGAGGGGAGAGAACCTCTCTTTTGTTGTGATATCACTTAGGCTTTTCACTCTAATGGAACGTTTAACATAGGGAATCAAAATAGAAACAGCCACCTTGGGTTCCTTCAGGAGTTGTGCTACTTTCGACAACTCCTTTTCTACTTGTTTCAGCTTATTCTGTTCCAATGCAGCAGAATAAAGAGCAGTGGCATAGCAGCCTTCAATACCATATACCTGAACAGGTGGCCTCATGAGCTTGGAAAATGGCCTGACCATGGATGAACTGAAGCATAGCACCTGCCAGGAGACCCCAGACACTGCTGGGGTTGCCATCTTCCCCCGAGTGGCTGTAGGTCAAACCCAAGCTGGAAGAGACAGCTTTTTTTTTTTTTTGAGTTGGAGTCTCACTCTGTCACCCAGACTGGAGTGCAGTGGCACGCTCCCGGCCACCGCAGCCTCGACCTGCTGGGCTCTGGCGATCCTTCAGCCTCAGCCTTCCAAGTAGCCGGAACTACAGGCGTGCACTACCACGCCCGGCTAATTTTTTGATTTATTGTAGAGATGAGGTCTCGCCAAGTTGCCCAGGTGGGTCTTGAACCTGCGGGCTCAGGCAATCCACTCACCTCAGCCTCCCAAAGGCACGAAATTACAGACTGAGCCACTGAGCCCAACTTTTTTTTCTTTTTTAAATATTTTTTTGTAGAGTTAGGGCCTCGCAAATGTTGCCCAGGCTGGTCTCAAACTCCCGGCTATCCTCCCACCTGGGCCTCCCAAAGTGCTGGGATTACAGGCGTGAGCCACAGTGTCAGGCGAGCCTCCCTGCTTACTCACCACCTTACACTGCCTTTCAACTGGATTTTAGGCAGGTGCCTGCAGAAAGGCTCAGACAGAAGAGGGCAGCAAGTGTTGGCAGAGCCCAGAGGACAGAGGCGTGTGCAAGACAGGGACGCGGGGAGTGGAGGGCACAGGCAGGCCTGTCCCAGGTCTGTGCACCGAGACACGAGACATGGTGGAAAGATTCGCCCTTCAAGCCTCATGGAGTTTCAGTTGATTCCTCATGTGTGCCCTGGCTGTGGCCAAACCCTGGAGCAGATTCTGTGGGACCCCTGGGGTGGAGGTGGTGCTTAGGATATGCGGGGAGGGGCCAGGAGGAATCAGGCAGCCTCAAGGGAGGCAGAGCTTTCTCACCAACACGGTGGGCTCTAGGGAGACTGCTGATTCACCCCTCAGCAAGCTTCCAAAGCCTTCTGCACATTCCCCTTTCCCCAGGGCTGTCACACCTCTGACTGTCATGCTGTAAGCAAGCTGCTCTCACTCTCACTCCCAACATCTGTCCCAGGGCCTTGGCACAGCCTCCCCAGCCTCCTGCTGTGCCTGGCAGAAGCTGCAAGCCCAGCATCAGGGACTGCTCCTCTGGGGAGTCAGGCCGAACCCCTTCTCTCTTTCATTAGTGATGTCACCACTTTTTTGTCTCTTTTTTTTTGGAATTAGGGTCTCATTCTGTTGCCCAGTCTGCAGTGAAGTGGCATATTCACAATTCACTGCAGCCTCAATCTCCTGGGCTCAGGCAATCCTTCCCCCTCAACCTCCTGAGTAGCTGGGACTACAGGCACACACCATTATGCCCAGCTAATTTTTTATTTTTAAAATAGAGATGAGGTCTCGCTAAGTTGCCCAGGCTAGTCTTGAACTCCTGGGCTCAAGTCATCCTCTTGCCTTGGTCTCCCAAAGGGATTACAGGTGTGAGCCCCTGTGCCCAGCCTTCTTGTCACTTTTGAGTACCCTGCCTGAGTTCTGCAATTTGGTATTTCCTGTGTGAAGTGAGCCATGTTGCATCACAGAATGCCTGGGCATTGGCTACATTGCCTGGAGCCCCCAGGGAATCTTAAACTACTCTTTGGCCAAAATACAGATGCCGTTTGTAGGTATGGCAGAGAGACGGCTTCCAAATGCTGACAAAGTTGTGTGGGAAGCACCTGAACTGTCGGCAAGCTGCTCTCTGAACTGGCTCTGTTTCCGTGATTGCGTTTTGATTTGAATCCAACCTATGGTTCTCCTCTCCTGCATTTTTGAGCTTCTGTCTAAAATGTAAATAAGGCCAGGCACATTGTCTCATGCCTGTAATCCTAGCACTTTGGGAGGCTGAGGTGGGAGGATTGCTTGAGACCAACCTGGGCAACACAGACAGACACTGTCTCTACAAAAAAATAAATAGCCAGGTATTCAGGAGGTTGAGATAGGAGGATCACCTGAGCCTAGGAGGCTGAGGCTGTGGTGATCCATGATCGTGCCACTGCACTCCAGCCTAGGAAACAGAGTAAGACCCTGACTCAAAAAAAAAAAGTAAAAACATTTCTGTTAAAGGAATTTGGGCATTGTCAAACAGGTTAGGAGGCATGTGCAGCCCAAAGAGGGAGGGATCCCATATAACTCAGGCCCAGGGACTCCCAGGCCTGGCCCTGAGGTTCTGGGTACCATCAGTCCCAGCTCTGTGGGATCTGCCTCAACTGTCTCAAGGCCAAGTCTCCAAACTTGCCCTCTCAGGTTTAGACTCAGGAGCCATGAGCCAGAGTTTTGGAGAAGGTAAAAGCTTGCTAAGGAGAGAAATGACTCTATTTATATCATCCATCACTTCCTTTCTCAAACTGCAAGGTAAAATAAATATCCTGGCTGAGGATTTTGGAGGCAGACCAGTCCTGTCCTCTTGCCTGCAGTCAGGTTAGGGTTCGCCTTCTCCAGGCACAATAGATCTTTCAGCTTTTGGTGCTAGAGTAACTGCTTATTTATCATAATGTCCAAAATCCCAGCAAAGAGCAGAGGATGAATGAATACTCACGAGTTTCTTTCCTGTATATGCCATGCCACTTGAATGCACGGCCGCTTTGGTGACCTTCTCATCGCCTCGCTCGTGTCCTTGTGAAAATACCCGTCATGCAGAGGAAGTGTTTCGCCCGCAGGACTGAGGACCCTGCAAGTCCCTGCTTGTCACTGAGGAACTCTGCTGGGCCCCTGCTGTTCGTGGGACAGAGGGCAGGCATCCTGCCACACTGGCTGTTCACTGCTTTTAGTTTCCTGCTTTCATTTCATCTTTTCCTTTGCAGAAAGTGTTTTCTCTGTCACCCAAATCAGCATTTCTTCCACTCCAGGAAATATTGGAAGAAAATTCTTTGTATTTTTTTAAAATTACAATGCTTAAATTCTTGTTGAAAAACTAAATCATGTTTATCACTGAAAAATTAGAGTGGGCCAGGTACGGTGGCTCACACCTGTAATTCCAGCACTTTGGGAGGCAGGATACTCACTTGAGTCCAGGAGCTTGAGACTGCAGTATGTTATAGTTTTGCCACTGCACTCCTGCCTGAGTGACAGAGTGAGACCCCGTCTCTGAAAGAAAAAAATAAAAATAAAAATAAAGGGGAAAAAAAGCACCCACAACTCCATCAAGAGATAACCACTATTTATAATTTGGATTACCAAGCTAAATCCCTCTAGGCTGTGCTATATTATCTTTTCATTTATTGCTGGATTTGATTTGCAAATGTTTTGTTAAGCATTTTTGCACCCATTTTCATGAAGAATTTGAGTCTGTAGTTTGAGGTTTTTTTAAAAAATATCATCATGTGATCATTGTATCAGGGGAACACTGTCCTAATAACTTGAGTTGGGATGTATTTCTTCTCTATGTTCTGAAAAAGATTGTGTAGAATTGGTGTTATTTCTTTCTTAAAGGTTGGTAAAATTCACCCATTAAAACATTTGGCCTAAGCCAGGCTTGGTGGCTCAGCCTGTAATCCCATGCTTTGGGAGGCTGAGGTGAGTGGATTGCCTGAGCCCGCGGGTTCGAGACCCACCTGGGCAACTTGGAGAGACCTTATCTCTACAGTAAATCAGAAAATTAGCCAGGCATGGTAGCGCACGCCTGTAGTTCCAGCTACTCGGAAGGCTGAGGCAGAAGGATCGCCGGAGCCCAGCAGTCGAGGCTGCGGTGGCCGGGAGCGGCCACTGCACTCCAGTCTGGGCGACGGAGTGAGACTCCAACTTAAAAAAAAAAATTTGGCCTACAGTTTATTTTGTTGAAAGGTTTTCAGCTATAGATTCACTTTGTCATAGAGTTATACAGAATTTGTTTCTCCTTGAGTCAGTTTTGCCAATTTATGTCTTTCATAATATTCCCCTAAAATCCTTTTAATTTATACCAAAATAGTACTGACAACCCCTAATTCATTCTTGATTTTGATCACTTGTTATCTTTTCTCTGTTTTATTATCTATTCTTGCTAAAGATTAATCCTATTTTAAAAAACATTTTCAAAGTACATATTTTTGGTCTAATTGATTTTGTTTTATTTTATTTATTTCCACTTTGGTCTTTATTATAATTTCCTTTCTTCTGTTTACTTAGGGTTTCATTTATTCTCCTTTCTCTATCTTCTTAAGGTGAAAGCTGAGAGGATTTATTTGTAATATTTTTTCTTTTTTAATATAGATGTTCAGTGTTATAAATTTCCCCCAACCACTGATTTAGCTACAACTCATAAATTTTAACACATTGTGTTTTGTTTATTTTAAATTTATAATTTTTTAAATTTTCTTTTGTATTTTTTTGGTCCACAGGTAATTTCAAAATACACGATCTTTTTTTTTTTTTTTTGAGTTGGAGTCTCACTCTGTCACCCAGATTGGAGTGCAGTGGCCGTTCCCGGCCACTGCAGCCTCAACCTGCTGGGCTCCGGCGATCCTTCTGCCTCAGCCTTCCAAGTAGCTGGAACTACAGGTAC
>NW_007255864.1:315361-316588 GCF_000164805.1 Carlito syrichta | reverse complement strand
CGGCTAATTTTTTGATTTATTGTAGAGATGAGGTCTCGCCTGCCCAGGCGGGTCTTGAACCCGCGGGCTCAGGCAATCCACTCACCTCAGCCTCCTAAAGGCGCGGGATTACAGACTGAGCCACCGAGTCCGGCTCAAAATACACTATTTAACTTCCAAATATTTGAAGGTATTCTAAATTTCTTTCTGTCAATGGTCTCTAACTCTGTTGTATTCAGAGAACATCCTTTGAATAATTTCAGTCATTTTTAAATTGTGTACATTTGTTATGTAATGACCTCTTTTTCTGCCATTTTCTATTTTAGCTTTCTGGAACTCCAATTGCATGTATGTTGGTAAGCTTGATGTTATTTCACTAGCCTCTGGGGCTCTGTTTATCACTTTTCAATGACTTTTCCTCTGTTTTTCAGACTGAAATTTTTTTTTTTTTTTTTTTAGTTGGAGTCTCACTCTGTCACACAGGCTGGAGTGCAGTGGCATGCTCATGGCCACCGCAGCCTCGACCTACTGCTCAGGCGATCCTTCAGCCTTAGCCTTCAAAGTGCTACCGTGCCCAGCTAATTTTTTGATTTATTGTAGAGACAAGGTCTTGCCAAGTTGGCCAGGCTGGTCTCAAACCCATGGGCTCAGGCAATCCTCTTGCCTCAGCCTCCCAAAAAGCTGGATTACAGGCTTGAGCCACCGCACCCAGCCAGGCTGAATAATTTTTAATGATCTATAATCAAGTTCATTGACTCTCCTATGATTTCCTCTAGCACATTTAAAAATTTCTATTATATATGCCAACTTAGAATTACCATTAGGTTATTTTTAAAAATAATTTCTACTTTTTAATTGAGATTCTCTATTTGTTGAGTCGTCGTCATCGCATTGACTTATTTTGTTTTTGTTGTTTTTTTGAGTCGGAGTCTCACTTTTTTGCCCAGAATGGAATGCAGTGGCACATTCATGGCCACCACAGCCTCCACCTCCTGGACTCAGGCAATCCTTCCACCTCAGTCTTCTAAGTAGATAGAACCACAGGCACGTGACACCACGCCCAGCTAATTTTTTGACTTATTGTTGAGACAAGTTGACCAGGCTGGTCTCAAATCCATGGGCTCAGGCAGTCCTCTTGCTTCCATCTCCCAGAGTGTTAGGATTACAGGCATGAGCCATCTCACTTGGCTTCTTAATTCTTTTTTTTTTTTTTTTTTTAGTTGGAGTCTCACTCTGTCACTCAGACTG
>NW_007255864.1:308065-315341 GCF_000164805.1 Carlito syrichta | reverse complement strand
CACTCACCTCAGCCTCCCAAAGGCACAGGATTACAGGCTGAGCCACCGAGCCCGGCTGGCTTTTTAATTCTTAAACATGATTCTTTTAGTTCTCTGAACATATTTATAGTAGCAGCTTTGAAATTTTTGTTTGATCATCTAATTTCTGTGCCCACTGAGAGTTAATATTGTTTACTTTTTTCTTAGCTTGGGTCGGATTCTCTGTGTCTTCACATGTCTTGTAATTTGTGTTGAAAACTTGACATTTGAGTTAACATACTGTAGCAACTCTGGACCCTTGATTATTTCTTTTCCTGAGGTGGTTCTTCTTGTCTTTGTTAGCTTGCACAGATTCAATCTGCAGAATCTTGTTGCAGTGTGTGGCTACTAATGTCTCTGATCAATTTTTTATTTGTATGTATTATGTTTAGTTTTTAACCTGGCTTTCTGAGGAACGTCCCTGTATCTGCAAAGCTTAGTAGTCAACCCATGATTGGGCAGCGGCTGTGCTCCAGCATCTTAAGCCTGCAAGATCTGTCCTCTGCAGGTGGATCCGCATGCAGGTTGAGGAGCACATTAAAGTCCAGTCTTTCTAGATTCTGCCTTTGACTTCCATCCGGGCTCTCCCGACTCGCCTCTGTGCACGTGCGGTCTCCTGGTCACCCCGGGTGTGCGCAGCACGCTTTCCAGGATTTCTCCACTGGCTGTGCCTGGTCAGCGACTCCCTCCTGCCAGGACTGCGAGCTCGGACTGGCAGAGCTGTGAGCCTTCCCTCTCACTCCAGGAAGTGCGCTGATGCCACCGCTGGGTGGGGGCTTCACCTGCCACTCCGAATCAATCTTCGTCCTACCCACAGGGAGGCTGCTGGTTTGCACGGCCAGTGTTGCGCTGCTAAGTGGTCAAGCGGAAGCTCTGGCTGGCACAGGGAAGGGGGCGCTCCAGGCGAGAAGGACACAGCCTCCCATCACATCTGCCAACAATCTCAGCGGCTTTTATGACTGTTTTTCGATGTCAAAAGTCCTGCAATTGATTGTTTATTACAATTTTGTCCAGTTCTATGAGGGAGAGAATTCGCCCAACTTTTCACTCCGCTATGTCCTGAAGTCCCAGCCAGTATAGCCAGAAGTCCCCCGCAGGTAACCGGAAGTTCCCAAACGGCTGGAAGTCCCCCACACGCAAATGGAAGTCTCTCATGCAGCCGGAAGTCCCCCATACTGCCGGAAGTCCCGCCATATAACCAGAAGTCCCCCCCATGCAGCCATACGTGTCCTCATACAACCGGAAGTCCCCGCACATGCAGCCGGATGTTCCTCCATGCAGCTAGGAAATCCTCCCATTAAGTCGGAAGTCCCTCATACAGCCGGAAGTCCCCCGTACAGCCAGAAGTCTCTCCCATACATCAGAAGGTCCTTCATACATCTGAAGCCTACCCATACAGCCAGAAGTTCCCCCATACAGCCGGAAAATCCCTCCCAAACTGGGGAAATCTCCCCATGCAGCCAGAAGTCCCCATGCAGATGGAAGTCCCTCCATACAGCCCAGAAGTTCCCCCATACAGCCAGGAAGTCCCCCCTACAGCCGGAAGTCCCCCATGCAACTGAAAGTCCCCCCATACAGCTGATGTCCCTCCCATACAGCCGGAAGTTCCCCACGCAGCCAGAAGTTCCCCTCATACAGCCATAAGTCCCCTATACAGATGGAAGCTTCCCCATTCATCTGGAAGTCTCCCATTCAACCAGAAGTCCTTCCATACAGCTGGAAGTCCCTCTTATGCAACCAGAAGTGCCCCCCATACAGCTAGAACTCCCCTATACAGAGAGAAGTTCCCCTTCATACAACCAGAAGTCTCACCCTAAATGCAATCACAGGGAACATCTTGTTTTCTACACTGATAGGTCTATATAGTCTAGATTTTGTTTGATTTATGCATTTGATAATTTGGAATCTCTAGGTTGATTTTCTACATTCTCAAATTGAGCCTTTGGGATTATTACCTCCTGCTAAATAAAGTTCATACAAGGCCATTGATTTGCACTAGGCCCCGGACCAAGCCAAGATGGAGTCACTCATGCTAAAATTCCTGTCACAAAACTGAAACAAAGTTGTCTACCTGACCTTCCAGAGAAATCAGGAGAGAAACACAACAAATGGCACATCCCCAAACAGTCCTGTTTTAGCCAGCATGGTAAGGAACTCCCTCTGCTTGAACCCTACGAGGAAAGTAGCTTTGAGGTGACCTGTCCACTTCTTTCCTTGTTTCTGCTTTCTTCAGCCTTTTCCTGTCCATAAGTATTCACTGCCCATGTTGCAGAGTGGAGCTCCCAGAGCCTCTTTTGGTTCTGAGCTGCCTGATTTCTAAAGCATTCTTTGCTCAGATAAAATCAGTTAAGTTTATTTGTCTAAGGTTTTTCTCCCATCAGATCTAGTGTCAGAAGTGGGGATTCAGGAGACCCTGATGATGACCTCCAGGAGCAATGAGCAAGCAGGCGAGGCACCCCACTGAGTCCCTTGTGCTTACTGCTTCTCCCTGGTGTTCAGAGGTCATTGCCATAAGTCCCCCTTGGATAAAAGCTCTCCCTGACTTGTGTCAGGTTCTCCAAGTTTATTTGAACATTTTAAATCCAGACTAGATATGGAAATCACAACAGAGGCTGGACTGGATCCAGCAGGAAGACACATTTAAACATAGCATTCTGCCTCAGCCACCAAAGTTCATATTCTTCTCACATGCAAAATATGCTTATTTCACCCCCATAGCTCACTGGTTCAGCATTAACTCAAAAGTCCAGAATCCCATCCAAATTAGATATGGATAAGACTCAAGACATTCACTGAGGTGAATTCCCTCCAGCTGCAAGCCTAGGGAATCAAATAAGTAATCTACTTCCAAAACAGAGAGGGTGCCAAAAAAAAAAAAAGCATACACATTTTAAGATAGGAAAAAACTATATTAAAATTGCAATACTCCTGAGGTGAGTGGATTGCCTGAGCCCGCAGGTGCAATACCCACCTGGGCAACTTGGCGAGACCTCATCTCTACAATAAATCAAAAGTTAGCCGGGCGTGGTAGCACGTACCTGTAGTTCCAGCTACTTGGAAGGCTGAGGCGGAAGGAACGCCGGAGCCCAGCAGGTCGAACCTGTGGAGTGTGTCACTGCCCTCCAGTCTGGGCAACAGAGTGAGACTCCAACTCAAAAAAATAAATAAATAAATAAAATAAAATTGCAATACTCGGCCAGGCTTGGTGGCTCAGCCTGTAATCCCAGCACTTTGGGAGGCTGAGGCGAGTGAATTGCTTGAGCCCAAGGGTTCAAGACCAGCCCGGGCAACTTGTCGAGACCATGTCTCTACCATAAATCAAAAATTAGCTGGGCATGGTAGCATGTGCCTGTAGTTCTGGCTGCTTGGAAGGCTGAGGCGGAAGGATCGCCAGAGCCCAGCAGGTCGTGGTTGTGGTGGCTGGGAGCGTGCCACAGCACTCCAGTCTGGGTGACAGAGTGAGACTCCAACTCAAAAAAAAAAATTGCAATACTCAACATATACCAATAACAAAAGATGACACAAGTCATGTTTGGCTTCTGCAGTAAGAAAAGGTGCTCAATATGGTTCCCATCATCGTCCAGACACAGATGATGGAAAACTAAACAGTACATGGATAACCTCACTTAAAATGTGTAGACATTTTTTCGGCACCCTGGTAAAAAGGTGGGACAGGCATAGGATAGACATTCCTGCTACAAAAGGGGCAGAGATTGTTTTGAAGTATTTATGACTAAAAATAAAATTTAAATGTAAAAAACAAAGAAAAAAAGAGCAAGGAAAAAAGGGCAAAGGATCCCAAGTAAGTGCAAAACCCAACAGAGGAAAACAACTTTAAATCTTAAGACTCCAGAATAATCTCCCTTGATTCCATGTCCTGCCTCCTGGAACCCTGATGTGGGGGATGGGTCCCCAGAACCTCCAGCAGCCTGTTCCTGGGCTTGGCTGGGCTCATCATAGTCCATTTTTTGCTACTATAACAGAATACTGCAGACTAGGCAATTTATTTTATTTATTTATTTATTTTGAGTTGGAGTCTCACTCTGTCGCCCAGACTGGAGTGCAGTGGCCACTCCTGGCCACCACAACCTTGATCTGCTGGGCTCCGGCAATCCTTCCACCTCAGCCTTCTGAGTAGCCGGAATTACAGGCATGCGCTACCACGCCCAGCTAATTTTTTGATTGATTGTAGAGATGAGGTCTTGCCTGCCCAGGCGGGTCTCGAACCCACGGGCTCAGGCAATCCACTCACCTCAGCCTCCCAAAGGTGCGGGATTACAGGCTGAGCCACCGAGCCCGGCTGGCAATTTTTTTTTTTTGCGTTGGAATCTCATTCTGTAGCCCAGACTGGAGTACAGTGGCATGCCCATGGTCACCACAACCTTGATCTGCTGGGCTCAGGTGATCCTTCTGCTTCCGCCTCCCAAGTAGCTAGAACTACAGATACACACCATCATGCTCAGCTACTTTTTGACTTATTGTAGAGATGAGGTCTCACCAAATTGCCCAGGCTGACCTCAAACCCCTGGGCTCAGGCAATCCTCTTGCCTCCACCTCCCAAAGTGCTGGGATCACAGGTGTGCGCCACTGTGCCTGGCCAGACTAGGTAATTTATAAAGAAAAAAAGTTTGCTTAAAGTTCTGAAAGCTGAAAAATCCAAGGGTGTGGCACTGGCATCTGGAGAGGGCCTCCTTGCTGTGTTGTACCATGCCTGAGGGCATCACAGCGTGAGACATCAAGAGCATATGTCAGGTCTCTTTTCCTTATAAACCACCAGTCCCATCATGGGATCCCCATCCTGATGACCTTATCTAATCCTAATTACCTCTTCAAGTCCCCACATCCAATCAACATATGAATTTGGGGACTAAGTTTCCACTACATAAAATTTGGGGGACACATCCAACCATAGCATAAAAAAGAGGAATTTTAATCCTAAGATAAAGTAACTGGTTGTTCCACAGTGGGAAAGAGAAACAGAGCAGGACAAACTAAATGGCTATATGAAAGTTGCATAAGGTTTTTGAAAGAGGAATTTCATGTGTGGTCCAGATGGTTAAAACTGAACAAAAGTAACTAAATGTTTTTGAAATGAGCCTTACTATCAAAAGTGCATTGGTACAAAACTAGGAACTGTTCCATCTCAATTAAAATCTTTCCTGGTGAGAGATTTTATTAAACTTTTAAGTGATCTGCCTAGAAAACAAAGACTTTGTATCTTATTAAAATGATTTCCTATTAGCTGGGTGTGGTGGGGCATGTGCCTGTAGTTCTACCTACTTGAGAGGCTGAGGCAGAGGGATCTCTTGAGCCCAGCAGGTCTATGTTGTGGTGGCTGTGAGTGTGCCACCACACTCCAGCCTGGACAACAGAGTGAGACTCTGACTCAAAAAAAAAAAAAAATTTCCTGTTTCATGTTCTTTTTTTTTCTAGAAGTATGAACACTTTATTTCAGGAATGAGGCATGAATACATACTTGGAACTTCATGGAAGTCTACACTACCCCAAACTTATTCAACATTCAACAAGTCTTTCACTGAGCTTCTTCATGTGTTGGGCTCCAGTAGACTCAGGAGCACCCAGGACCCCAAGCCCTGAGCAGCGTATATTCAGATCCTGTACCTGGAACTAGACCAGCGGTGCCAGTGTTCCCTCAAGCTCTGGACTCAAGTTCTAGAACTAGAAGTAATTACAAATGGAATAGCAACTTTTCAGTCTCTCTCTTTTTTTTTTGAGTTGGAGTCTCACTGTCACCCAGACTGGAGTGCAGTGGCCGCTCCTGGCCACTACAGCCTCGACCTGCTGGGCTCCGGTGATCCTTCCGCCTCAGCCTTCCAAGTAGCTGGAACTACAGGCACGCGCTACTACGCCCGGCTAATTTTTTGATTTATTGTAGAGATGAGGTCTCGCCAAGTTGCCCAGTTGGGTCTCGAACCCGCGGGCTCAGGCGATCTACTCACCTCAGCCTCCCAAAGGCGTGGGATTACAGGCTGAGCCACCGAGCCCAACTTCAGTCTCTAACTTTTCTTGTTTAAATAACTGTTTATCCATAGGAGGTAAAATTCACTAATGTCATAAACGAGGTGATAAAGAAAATCTACCTTGTACTAGTTTAAGCAAAAGGGGAAATTTGTGAAAAGTCCACAAGTTTGATTTCAAGCTTGACCGCGTTCGGGAACTTGTGTCCTCGAACCCAAATGTCTGTTAGATCCACTCCCTTGGCTTCTCTCTTAAACTCCACATGGTTGGCAAGATGACTGCCCACAGTGCAGTTTCTTGTACTTTCTTCTTCATAGCAAAAGTTCTGTACCTGACTCTTATTGGCCCATATAGGGACACGGGCTTGAGAAAAGTCATCTCTGATTGACCAGTCTGAGTCACACACCCATCACTGGAATCAGGAATAGAGTCAACTTTAGTTGACGCACTTAGGGTGGTTCTTCTAGAAATTTAGATTAGCATTAACTAAAAGGAAGGAAAATATGTACTAGGCAGTCAAAAAGGGCACTTATTCAGCACAAAGGCTATGCTTATGACTCCCAGGAGGGAACAATTTCCATTTGTAAATTTGGTGCCGCAGCATCAAGAGCTGGGGGGTAGAAGTCAAAATGTTTTTCTTTTTTTTTGAGTTGGCATCTCACTCTGTCACCCAGACTGGAGTGCAGTGGCAGCTCCTGGCCACCTCAGCCTCGACCTGCTGGTCTCCAGCGATCCTTCCGCCTCAGCCTTCTGAGTAGCTGGAACTACAGGCGTGCGCTACCACGCCCAGTTAAGTTTTTGATTTATTGTGGAGATGAGGTCTCGCCAAGTTGCCCAGGAGGGTCTTGAACTCGCGGGCTCAGGCAATCCACTCATCTCAGCCTCCCAAAGCGCAGGATTACAGGTCAAGCCACCAAGCCCGACTCAAAATGTTTCATTCTAACGTTAGCTCAACTGGATTTAGCTACACGATGGAGCTCTTGTAAGCAGTAAATGAGTATGCGTGAACATGTATCATCAGCACTTGAAATAATACTTTATAGTTAAATGCCATCTCTATTACTCAAGAGCTGGGAGTGTATCCCTCGGAAAGGTATTTTTAAAAATATCTTAATTCCATCAAGACAATCCCAGGAACAGAGTTTATGAGCATAATGAAAGAGTTGTAGCAGGCATTGCATTTCTCACATTGTCTTTTATTGGGTCTTTTAAGATTCTTTTTCAGAGCCGGGCTCGATGGCTCAGCCTGTAATCCCGCGCCTTTGGGAGGCTGAGGTGA
>NW_007255864.1:282600-307562 GCF_000164805.1 Carlito syrichta | reverse complement strand
TGACCTGCTGGGCTCTAATGAGCCTTCCACCTCAGTCTTCCAAGTAGCCGTAACTACAGGCGTGCACTACCATGCCTAGCTAATTTTTGATTTATTGCAGAGACGAGGTCTTGCCAAGTTTCCCGGGCTGGTCTCGAACCCGGGGGCTCAGGCAATCCACTTGCCTCAGGCTCCCAAAGTGCTGGATTACAGGCTTAGCCACCGAGTCCGGCCCAAAATCAAATTCTAAGTTACATTTTTTAACCTCAAATTGACTTTGAGACCTTCCAGGGGCTCCTGGAACTGTGTTGTCCAAGCTGGACTCAAACTCCTGGCCTCAAGTGGTCATCCCACCTCAGCCTTCTGAGTAGCTGAGACTCCCTGGAAGGTCTCAAAAGAATTTGTTCTCTCCCCTTATACAAAAGAGATGTTAAACTAATTAAATTGGCTTATTTGATATGTTAAATTTGCATGAGAAGCACTGTCAAATAAGCAATGATGTCTAAGTGTTCCAGAAATTATATGAAATTTTTAGAAATCTGATATGTCCTGGGATAATGTTATCAGTCATAATTCTGGTTATTATGTTAAAATGCTGTATGACACAGAAATAATGAAATTTTCATGTAAATTGTGTTATTATCATAATGAACTCTCATCAGATCTTTAACCATGACCATTGGTTAATAATTCTTGTCATTCACAGTCAATTGTTTCACTCTGATGCTTTCCTGAAAGGGTTTACAAGCAACTATAATCTTAAGTATTATGTCTTTAAGGAAATTTGTGGGAAGAACTCTCACAAGTGCAGGTTTCTGATAACTTAAGAGTATACTATTGGACTGTATAAGAACCTCTAGAACTCTAAGAAGCTGATTGGTTCCTAAACTGCTAACCCAAAATAAGAATTAATTATATGAAGTTAAATGAACTGTGTTGTGCAGGCTGGACTCAGACTCAGCCTCAAGTGACCATCCCACCTCAGCCTCCTGAGTAGCTAAGTCTGCAGGTGTATGCCACCACACCTGGCAAGAATAGTATCTTAGTGATCTTGTTAATGTACTGTTTTCCAGATGGAGGAGAATTTTATTTTTAAACTACTTATGGCTTACAGCAATTTGGTAAATTATAATTTTGCAAACATAATTGAAACAATTACTTTTTTCTCACTACCTGATCTCTCCAGAATTCAGAAACTATTAGTGAATATTCTCACTTTATGGCAATATAGTTATATGCAGAAATTCAAAAATAATGTGTTCTTTTTATAACAATATACTTGGAAATGTTGGTTATATTACCAAGGTTTTGACTGGAACATCATATGTGAGAATGTGCATAGAATGCTGGGCTTCCCAGACTTATGAGAAGCCCCAGAAACCTTAAAGATATTTCAGGGCTCTCAAGAAGAGAAGCTTTCACCAAAATCTATTAGTATTACAGGTCACTCTGACAGCAAGTCCTTAGCTTGGCTTCCTAGCCTGGAAAGGCTTTTATTTTACTTTATATTTGTTCTGGGTTTTGTTTTGTTTTTTGTTTTTGAGTTAGGGTCTCACTCTGTCCCAGGCTAGAGTGCAGTAGCACCACCACGGATCACCAGTCTGGAACTCCTGGGCTCAAGCGATCCTTCCACCTCAGCCTCTCAAGTAGTTGGGACTACAGGCATGCACCACCATACCCAGCTAATTTTTAAATTTTTTGTAGAGACAA
The DNA here is from genome assembly GCF_000164805.1 of Carlito syrichta. Lineage (NCBI taxonomy): Eukaryota > Metazoa > Chordata > Mammalia > Primates > Tarsiidae > Carlito > Carlito syrichta. Next base: position 305,873 of record NW_007255864.1, on the reverse strand, counting down.
GTTCTCACTATGTTGCCCAATCTGGGATTACAGGTGTGAGCTACCTCACCCAGTCTGGACAGGCTTTACAAGTCTAATCTGCGATTCTTTATCAAAAGTTTCAGCAAAACAGGCTTAAAAAGAGCTTATGCGGTCAACCGCTATTTTTATTACACTTGTGTGGGTGATCCAGCCATGTTGAATGCGATTAGATCTGCTTTGCAGGCCAACTGACCTTGCTGTGATTAATTTTCTTGGGGATGGAGGTGACTGTGAGAAAAATACCATGTTTCAGAAGAAAATGACAGTGCACCTGCTATTAGATTCTAGTGCTGTTCGTTGTTTTTAAGGTTTTACTTGTAAGTTGGAGAGGATCTTGATTTCTCTTAGTTCCCTCCAATATCAGGTAGTAACGAACATTCAAAACGAACATTCCAATTTTCTTTCATTTTTAAAAAATTTATTTGTTGAGTTATGGTCTGGCTCTGCCACCCACGTGGAGTGCAGTGGCATGATCACAGCTCACCACTGCCTTGACCTCCTGGGCTCAGCCTCTCGCCTCAGCCTCCCAAAGTGCTGGGATTACAGCATGAGCCACCGTGCCTGGCCAGAGCATCAGTATTACTCTCTGCCACTGTCTTTCAGCTTCTTGGCCTCAACGCATTATTTATAGATCCTGGTGGCCTCGTTATCATGCTTTTCTTTGAGCTTTTGTTATTCCAGCCAGACAGTGACCATTTGGCATTCGATGAACAGCTACATGCAAACACTTTAGACCTTTTGTGAGGAAGACCGACCTGACGACTATCAGAAGGATAATTCCCAGCAAGGATTGCTTGAGCCCAGGAGCTTAAGACCATCCTGGGTAACATAGGTGAAACCTCATCTCTATAAAAAATTTAAAAATTAGCCAGGCATGGTGGCATATGGCTGCAGTTCCAGCTACTTGGAAGGCTAAGGTGGGAGAATCACTTGAGCCCAGGAGTTTGAGGCTGTGGTAAACTGTGACTGCGCCACTGCACGCCAGCTTGCACAACAGAGTGAGACCCTGACTCAGAGCAATAACAAAAAATTGCTGATGCTCTAAGTTTGGGCACACTCTTCCCTGGGTGATGCCCTGACAAAAGGGGGCGGAGAGGATTGTTCAATGAAATTCACAGGAGGCCTTTGGTGTGGCCTGAGCTCCTGCACTAGGCCCCAGACCAAGCCAAGATGGAGCCACTCACGCTCAAGTTCCATGCCACCAAACGGAAATGAGGTTGTTTGTCTGATCTTCTAGAGAAATCAGGAGAGAAACACAATTCATGCCAAGTTCCCAAACAGTCCTGTTTTAGCCAGCATGGTAAGGAAGGCCCTTCTGCTGTCACCCTTACTTGGAAAGTAACTTTGAAATGAACTATCTGGTCAGGCACAGTGGCTTACGCCTGAAATCCTAGCACTTTGGGAGGCTGTGGCAGGCGGATTGCTTGAGCCCAGAAGTTCGAGGCCAGCCTGGGCCACATAGTGAGACCTCATCTCTACAGAAAAATTTAAACAATAAAAAATTAGCTGAGCGTGGTGGCATGTGCCTGTAGTCACAGCCTCTTGGGAAGCTGAGGCAAAAAGACCAGGAGGCTGAGGTTGTGTGAGCTATGACTGTCGTGATCATGCCACTAGGCGACGGAGGGAGACCCCAACTCAAGAAACAAAGAAAGGACTTAGCTACTTTTTGTTCCTTGTCCCTGCCTCCCCTCAGCCTTTTCCTGTCTTGAATATTCCCCACTCACATGGCAGAGAGCAGGTCTCTGAAGCTCTTCTGGTTCTCAGGGCTACCTGATCCTTGAATTGCTCTTTGCTCAAATAAACGATTGCATTTATTTTGTTTAACATTTTTCACCCCTTTGACCTAAAATCTCTTAAAAAACCTATAGAAATCTTGAGCGATCCTGACTTGGGATGCTTAGGACTTATGGACAAGAGAAGGTAAAAAAAGTGCCAGGGAGGAACAATTAACAAGCGACTTTCAGTGTTTGAAAGACACCCTGGAAAACTACGGTCACTGGAGAGAAGGTCGCCATGCTAACCTCAGAGTCCTGTTTCTAAGTTTGGGCTGGAACTACTTCAACTCAGTGTGAGAATTCTGATGATCTGAGGCTTATCAGAGGGTTTTGTTGGTCGTTATAAATAGCCTTGGTTAACAAAAGGGGGTGGGTAAGCCAATGGTGACCTAACAAAGCAGTCTTCATTTTAAACATGGGCCTGAGTCCTAGAGAACAAAGACAATCAAAGGGACCCTTGGAGATAAAATACATCGAAACCTCTGGTGGGACAGAGCTCCCCGGCACAGAAGCGGGAGTGTGAAACCAGTCAGGTAGGCAAGTTACTAGCCAGACTCAAACCTACAGCTACGGGCAACCCTTTGAGCCTACAAACATATTACAGCACAGAGTACATCGCCACTGTCAATTAAGTCCTATGACTTAAACGATATAGACCAGCAATATCTTTTGTGGGGAGTGTTTGAATCGGGGTCTCATTCTGTCACCCAGGCTGGAGTGCAGTGGTGCAATCACGGTTCACTGCAGCCTCGACCTCCTGGGCTCAGGCAATCCTCCCGCCTCAGCCTCCTAAGTAGCTGGGACTCCAGGTGTGCACCACCACACCCAGTTAATTCTTTAAATTTTCTGTGGAGATAGGGTCTTTGTTGCCTAGATTGGTCTTGAACTCCTGGCCTCAAGTGATCCAAAGTGCTGGGATTACAGGCGTGAGTGTCCAGCCAAGACCAGCAATATCTAACAGAACTTTCTGCGATGAGGGGAGTTGTTCGCTTCCATGCTGCCCAATATAGTAGCCACATATCTGCAAAGGCACGGAGAATGGCACAATGGACACTGGAGTCACAGATGGAGGAAAGGGGTGTAGGGATGAAAAATCACCTGCTGGGTGCACAGCTGGGGTGGTGGGTGCACTTAGAGTCCAGACTCTGCACCACTGTTCAAGGCATCCCTGCAGCCAAACACAATTGCCCCGTGGACAGAAGATGACACCCTCTAAGCTTCTAAAGCCACTGAAGTAACTGTAATCCCAGACCTTTGGAAGGCAGAGGTGAGAGGATTGCCTGACCTCATGGATTTGAGACCAGCCTGGGTAAAATGGCGAGATCTCGTCTCTACAATAAATTAAAAAAATTTAGCTGGATGTGGTGGCCCATGCCTGCAGTTCCAGCTGCTTGGAAGGCAGAGGCAGAAGGAATGTCTGAGCCCAGCAAGTCGAGGCTGCAGTAGCTGTGAGTGTGCCACTGCGCTCCAGTCTGGGTGACAGAGTGAGACTCCGATTCAAAAAAAAAGGGCCAGCCTGGGCAACTTGGTGAGACCTCGTCTATACAATAAATTACAAAAACTAGCCGGACATGTGGCGCGTGCCTGTAGTTCCGCTACTTGGAAGGCTGAGGCGAAAGGATCACTTAAGTCCAGCAGGTGGAAGCTGCGATGGCCATGAGCGTGCCACTGCACTCCAGCCTGGGCGACAGAGTGAGACTCCAATTCAAAATAAATAAATAAATATAATCTTAGGAAACAAAACAAAACAAAAACAAAGCACAAAGCAGTTATTGCCAAACTTTAAGTCATAGAACCCCTACTTAAAAAAAAATATATTGTTTCCACACCAATTTTTATTTATATATATATACACACACACACAGATATATATGTTATATATACATATTATATATATAAGTATTGAAACATATATGTGTGTATATATATATTTTGAGTCAGGGTCTCACTCTGACACCCAGGTTGCAGTACAGTGGCATGCTCACAGCTCACTGCAACCTCACTTCCTGGGTCCAAGCAATCTTCCCACCTCAACCTCCCAAGTAGCTGGGACTACAGGCACACACCGCCATACCTGGCTCACTTTTTTGGGGGTGTAGCGATGAGGTCTCTCTCTGTTGCCCAGACTGGTCTCGAACTCCTGGGCTCAAGCAATCCTTCCACTTCAGCATCCCTGAGAGCTGGGATTACAGGTGTGAGCCACCACAACCAGCCTATTCCTATTCCCTCAAAAATTTAAGTGTAAACTTAGGGCTGGGCCTGGAGCCCAACTGCCCCTCTCCGCATTCCCCTTATCAATTCTCACCTGCCCTGGCCCACCTGGGCCCTTGGTAGCTCCTCAGAACTCCTAAAACTGCACTGAGCACAGCGTGAAAGTCATCAACAAAAGCACAGGGAAGGGAAGAACAGCAGCTGTTCCCCCAAGGAACATTCACCGAGCAGCACCTGAGGACCAGGGCTGAGCTTGACGTGCAGCGGCTGCCCATGACCTAAGAATCTGCCATGAAGACACAGCAGAACAGTGCTGTCTGCCAGGCCCATCTTAGCCAGAGGCTGTGTGTTCCTGACCTCAGTGTCATTGTGTGAGCCCCATGAGTTTTGCCACAGTGTGGCACACCAGGCTTCCAGAGCGCATGCAAGGGCACGCACAGGTCCCCTGGGAAAGCTGAGTCCACCCCACAAGGCCCACAGCCGCGTCTGGCTGGAAGAGCCCAGCTTCTCCAACAGGGTTGGGCTCCAACCATGCTTATGCCCTGGGCTGCACCTCCTGGAGTCCCCAACCAGATGGGGAGCTTGTCTGTACAAGATGCTTCGTGTGGTCCCTGAGTTGGTAATACGGAAATGATGTCACCCTCTGTCCACAGGGCAGAGAGAGGACATTCATGACCTCCTCCCAGGCCCGAAGCCCCTCCCCTAAACAGACTGGATACAATCAAAGTGAATAAAGCAGTTGGGTGAAGAGGGTGGGTGGCCACGGAAGGGCAGGAGAGGAAAGGCCGAGATGGACACAAGCACGGTCGGGGTATGACACTGTCGGAGGAGCTGGGTCCTTCCAGCCAGGCCTGGCACCCAGGAACTTGAGGGGTGGACTCAGCCTCTGGAGTTTGACGCCAGAGAGTCTGTGTCCTTCCGGCTCCCTGGCCCTGCGTCCAGGCCGTATGCTTTCCCAGGTGGGTCTTCAGGCAGGGACGGCTGGTGGAGGGGCAATCTCTTGCCATGCCTGTTGCTGCCATCTGTCCAGAAGGTCCTGACAGCCCAGCCAGACTGCCCACCTGATTCACACCTCCCCCTCCTCCTGGGGTCCTCTCTTCCTAGCTGGCCCATGGTCTCAGAGGTTTCTGGTCATGGACAGGGTTTTCTTGCGATGAACTGTAGTAGGGGTTACAGATGGTGACATGGTTTCCCAGGAAGTTCTGGTCACAGGGAGAGACTGTGCTGACTGAACACTAAGTTGTGAGAATCATGCATGAGGGACCAGCAGGGAAGTGAGATTTAGCAAGGATTTCAAAGCAGCCACAACAAATATGTTCAAAGAATGAAAGGAAACTATGATGACAAAGACTCAGCAGACAAGGAGTCCCAAAAGACAGTGAGAGGCCACGAAATAGGAACCAGACGGAATGATGGCTTCAGGCATGATACGTGAGAACACACTCTCTCCCAGAAAGGCCATTAGAAAGCTGAATACAAAATAGGTAGAACACTTAAAACTGAGGAGGCCAGGCACAGTGGCTCACACCTGTAATCCTAGCACTTTGGGAGGCTGCAGCAGGAGAATCGCTTGAGTCCAGGCATTCGAGACCAGCTTGGGCTACATAGTGAACCCCCATCTCTAAAAGAGGTGCCCAAAAAAAGGATATGTATTTTAAGCAATGTTATCTATGTAGTTTTTTAAAAGTCAAATTGAATTACAGTAGCAATGTGTAGTATACGTTTGCTCAACCAAGCTTCCACCATTTTCTTTGACTGTCCTACCTGTCACATGGGGATGCTAGCATTCATTTGATTAACACCATCTTTTGAGCAAATGTCACTTAAAATGTGTGTAATTTTTTTTTGGTACCCTCTGTATTTAAAACAAAAACAAAAACAAAAGTCGAGGAACCCTTTGTTCACACAGAAGTACTCATGGGAACTCAATAGGTGAATGAACAGAAACACCCGAGGAGGAAGCGGCCATCTGCCGCCTTAGTCTGACTGGCCATCTCCTCTACTGGTCCGAGTGCCCCCACTGGAGAACCAGGGCAGTGAGCCAATGAACTGGCATGTGGGGGTTTACCTCAGGCCTTTAGAGCTGAGGGTCAACTTCTAGATTGTATGGTAATAATCCTGTCTCCAGTGGGCCTTGGCTTAGCTCAGTGGACCTCCACTGTGTCCTCTGGGAGTCTTTCTAGACACTTCTGGGGACTTCTGGGGGTTATCTGACCATTGGAGGCTGCTGCTGACCTGCTGAGGGCGAGGGCCAGGGTTGCCTTATGCTGAAATGTGCAAGACTGTGCTCACAATGGAGAACTGTCCTGCCTCTCTTGCAGCTTTCTGATGTTCCTTCACTCATTCCTTAGGTGAAACCCTCTTTATTATGTAAACTCAGAACTTAGCTCACTTTTTATATAAACAAAAAGTACTTTTTGTAGAGGCCATGCTGACTTGCTAGGAGTGAGACTATCACATAAATCATGGTAAGCTGGTAAGTTGCATTTTTTCTTTTTGAGTTGGGGTCTCACTCTGTCACCCAGGCTGGAGTGCAGTGGCACACTCACGGCCACCGCAGCCTCAACCTGCTGGGCTCAGGCAATCCTTCCACCTCAGCCTTCCATGTAGCTGGAACTACAGGCCCAAGCCATTCTGCCCAGCTAATTTTTTGATTTATTGTAGAGATGAGGTCTCGCCAGGTTGCCCAGGCTGGTCTCAAACCTGTGGGCTCAGGCAGTCCTCTTGCCCGTGCCTCCAAAAGTGCTGGGATTACAGGTGTGAGCCACCATGCCCAGCATTTTTAAACTTTACCAAAAGTTGCTCATAATTTCAGAAAGTTGCATCATGGCCACAGAAGTCTACGGAAAAATTATATGTAATTTTTTTAAAGTGGCATCACTAATAGCACCATAGCCTGTGGCATTTGAGTTGCCAATACAGCACATCCCATCAGTCTGCATTTTGTCACTAGTTAATTGTGGCTTCTAATGCAGTCATGCTAAGAATCTACATAATGGAACACACATCACAGATGCTCACTACCTTACAATGGTTTGCCTTATAATATTCTGGCTTTATGATGGTGCAGAAGTGATACTTATTCAGAAGTGCCTCTGAACATAAGTCCACATAAGCTGAGGAGCATCTGCACTTTATAACTTACTTTTTAAATGTTCTCTCTTAAATCACTGCATTGAAATTGCATGTGTAAGTCAGTTACATTCTCTATGATTTTCATGACAGATAAAGGAGCATTACAAAAGTCTTTGTTCTCTTTTCTTTTTTTTTAAATCAGGGTCTCACACTCTGTCAGAACAGTGGGAGTGCAGTGGCATGATCATGGCTTAACACTGCCTCAACTTCTTGGGCTCGGGTTATCCTCTCATCTCAAACTCCCAAGTAGCTGGGACTACAGGTGCACATCACACCCACATAATTTTTTTGATTTTTTTTTTTTTTTTAGAGAGATGAGCTCTCTCTATGTTGCCTAGGCTGGTCTCAAACACCTGGACTCAAGTAATCCCTCCCACCTCGCCTTCCCAAAGTGGTGGGATTACAGGCATGAGCCACTGCATCTGGTCTTACAAAGGTATTTCTTTCTTTTTTCTTTTTTTGAGTTGGAGTCTCACTCTGTCGCCCAGGCTGGAGCGCAGTGGCATGCTCATGGCCACCACAGCCTCGACCTGCTGGGCCCAGGTGATCCTTCCGCCTCAGCCTCCCAAGTAGCTTGAACTACAAGCATGCACCACCCCGCCCAGCTAATTTTTTGATTTATTATAGAGACGAGACTTCACCAAGTTGCCCAGGCTGGTCTCAAATCCCTGGGCTTAGGCAATCCTCTCGCCTCAGCCTCCCAAAGTGCTGGGATTATAGGCTTGAGCCACCACTCCCGGCCTACAAAGGTAGTTCTACAAAGGGGTGTGGGACCGACAGAAAACCACTGACCTAGATGATACTCATCACTTCCCCCATCTCTTTACTACTGTCATTCAATGGGGTTGGGGGGTGGTGGCAGAGAAAACATGAATAAGAAAAAAATATAAGATGTGTCCTACATGGTTCAGACTGGGCATCTGGGTGGTCTTCAAACAATGTTAAAAGAAAATAATGCAGCTGGGCTCGGTGGCTCAGCCTGTAATCCCGCACCTTTGGGAGGCTGAGGTGAGTGGATCGACTGAGCCTGCGGGTTCGAGACCCGCCTGGGCAGCGAGACTTCATCTCTACGATAAATCAAAAAATCAGCCGGACGTGGTAGTGCATGCCTGTAATTCCGGCTACTCGGAAGGCTGAGGCGGAAGGATCACGGGAACCCAGCAGGTCAAGGCTGCGGTGGCCGGGAGCGGCCACTGCACTTCAGTCTGGGTGAGAGTGAGACTTCAACTCAAAAAAAAAAAAAAAAGAAAAGAAAGCAATGCCTATTTCTAGCGTTTTCTTTATTCAGGGAATAAAATTATGCCCATCCCAACCCAATAAAATTATGGCCCATTATGTGATTCAAGAATTCTGCGTGAGTGTATAAAGTGAGGCCAGCGGCCTGCTGTATGAAGGATCTGCTCTGCTGGGTATCATGCCAGCTTCTGGGAGCGCTGAGGGGAATAACGCCCAGGTCTCTGTCCACAGGCGATAGACAGTCTTCAGGGAGATGGACATGAACTTCTCAGTTCTCCCAGGCGGGTAGAGGGTATGTTCAGCCGTCCCCTTTCTCTTATCCAGATGGCGGGTGAGAAGGGCAGCTTAGGTCAAAGAACAGTTTTCCAAGAGAAGATCTCGCCTGCAAATCACACAGCACTGAACACAATCCATGCCAGCCAGCGAAGCAGCTGTGCAGTGGCAATTTTAAATAGAAAATTTTTAATTTTTATTTTTTGAGTTGGAGTCTCCCTCTGTTGCCCAGGATGGAGTGCAGGGGGACTGAGTAGCTGGGACTACAAGTGTGCACCACTACGCCCAGCTAATTTTTGTATTTATTGTAGAGATGAGGTCTTGCCAAGTTGTCCAGGCTGGTCTTGAACCCCCGGGCTCAGACAATCCTCTTGCCTCTGCCTCCCAAAGTGCTGGGACTATAGGCGTGAACCATTGTGCCCAGCCAATTTTTTAATTGTCACTTAAACATTGTTCGGTTCACTCCATGATGCCGATGAATACTGAAGTAACCACAGAAGGTTCATCAGGTAAATTACAAAGGTGCAGCCAAGTACAACAGAATGCTATTATGAAAGAAGAAAGTGGCCAGGTGCTGTGGCTCATGCCTGCAATCCCAGCTACTGCAGAGGCCAAGGCAGGAGGGTAGCTTGAGGCCAGGAATTCCAGACCAGCCTGGGCAACATAGTGAGATTGCCTCTACAAAAAAAAGTTTGTATGGTGGCACAAACTCATAGTTCTAGCTACTTGGGAGGCTGAGGCAAGAGGATCCCTGGAGAAGCTATGACAAGTCTGCGACAGCCACTGCACTCCAGCCTGGGTGACAGAGCAAAAGAAACCCAGTCTCTAAAAAAGAATAAAAATTTAAAAAGCAGAAAATTCCAACCCAACTCCATCCACAAAAAGCTGCTTATATGTTCTTTTCCTAAAAATCATTCTAATTTTCTTTAAATTAATATAAAATAATGAAACACTTCATGAATTTGCATGTCATCCGTGCACAAGGGCCATGCTAATCTCCGCATGGTTCCAATTTTAGTGTATTTCTGCTCAAGCAAGCACTCATTTTCTTTTTGTGAAAAAAAAAAAAAAAAGTTTCTCCTAGCGATGTTTAAAAAGTTGTGCTTTCACTTCTGAGGTATTCGCTGGCCCTGCTGGCCTCTGTGGTTTTGTGACGCCATGGGCACCCTGAACAGAATCACACACTGCAACTCACAGGGGACACTGCACCTCTGCAGGATACGTGTGATCATAGAAGCTTCTAGGCACACAGGTACAACTTTAACATTAAAACTTATTATGGCTGGGCTCGGTGGCTTAGCCTGTAATCCCTCGCTTGGGGAGGCTGAGGTGAGTTGCCTGAACCTATGGGTTCGAGACCCGCCTGGGCAACTTGGCGAGACCTCATCTCTACAATAAATCAAAAATTAGCCGGGCATGGTAGCATGCACCTGTAGTTCCAGCTACTTGGAAGGTTGAGTGGAAGGATCGCCGGAGCCCAGCAGGTCGAGGCTGCGGTGGCTGGGAGCGGCCACTGCACTCCAGTCTGGGCAAGAAGTGAGACTCCAACTCAAAAAACAAAAACAAAAACAAACTTATTATGAGAGGCTTTTTTATACTTAAAAATCCACACGGAAGCAAAGTCAATTAAATTTTATTTCAACCAAGAATATAAAATAAATGCAATGTAATTTATTTTAGTTTTAACAGTCGTTTCAAGGAGGATGTCAGGACAGCTCCAGAGCAGGAAGCACTCGCTCCAAGGCAGCGGCTCAGCCTGTCCGCGTGGGGCGGGCCTTGCCGGGCGCAGGTGGCTCCGAGCACACGCGTGCAGGGGGCAGCCACGCCAGTTGTCCCTGTAATCATGTGGAGAGGGATGCGTGCAGAGACGACCGAAGAGAGAGACAAGAACGGTACACTTCACAAATAGGAGTTATAGAATGTACAAACTCGGCAGTTTAGAAAGGATAGTCTACATAACATACATAAAAAGCACTTTAAGTTGTTGTTAAAAAGGACACCTTCAGTCCAAATTTTGTGTAATACTTTTAGTGTCTACACAGACAAATCTTTAAAAAAATTAAATAGTATTAATTTACTAAATATTTAGGAGATAACAGTGCATTAAGGATCTTTTTTTCATATAATACATACATATCACTCCTTCGCAGTGATAGCACAGAGAGTAAGTATGGCCTTAAGTACAACACATTTTTAAAAATCCTATAACATTGAACTTTGTTATATGATATTTGTGACTATCTTGAGGATTGTGGGGACCTAAGCTGCTATATTTTATATAAAATATTACTTGTATTTGCATCCTTCATGCTCGCATTGGTCTAACTGCCATTTCCCACTCCTTAGGAAGACATCACCAGAGTTTTGGATTTGCCATTTTCATAGAATCCTTCCTTCATTGTATAGTTTCTGCTACATAATTTACTCAAAAGCAGATCAAGCTGCAAGTCTCATTTTCCAATTATTTTCCCATCACTTTAGAGGCATAGAGAGCAACCGGCAAGCAGCTGCCTCACCAGGAAAGAGGCAGAGCATGCAGGTAAACATCGTCCCTCTCCATTCTTAAGAGTGAATTCTGTCTGTAAGAGCAACAGAGCAGCGGAGGGCCACAGTTCCGAGTACTGAAGTCTCAAAACCACACGCATAAAAATAGGCAGATCGTTGGTCTTTGTCCATCGCTGCATGATCTACTTCATCACGAGGACCGTTCCAGCCTCACAGGATCCACCCTGCCGCCAAGCTACTGTACCTTGAGTTCATCTGTCCCGAAGCTCCTGAGCCCCTTTTCACACACACACCTCACCAGAAGCCAACTCTAACACTGGTTTATGGAGCACAGGAAACTTTGATTCCTTCCTTCCTTGGGTTGGGTGTTCCCACAGGCTGAGGGATGTCCCTCCTGTGTCCACAGGGAACATAACAGTATTTCATAAACTTACTACTTGGGGACCACAGAGGTAAGTTTTGCTCTCAAAAACACTTCACACGTCTCCTTAGAGGTCCCTTATGTGTGTTGAAGGTTTTAGTCTTAATAGCAAAGAAAAGTATGAACTAAAATTATTTCGAAGGGTAATGGGAACCAGTGGGCATCGCTGACCCTGAGGCAAGGAAGAAGGGCAGTACCAGGGCAGTACCAGGGCAGTGACAAGAAATCCAGTCATGCGTGAACTGAGGATTTCTGGCCGTGTTGTGGGAATCCCCTGCACTGGGAGCAGCTGATGAAAACCCCTTATGGTTTAGATTTCAGTTCTGCCAGTAAGATTCATTGTATACGAGGAAAACAGGTTAGTCCTGTGAATGCGTAAGCATGGATCATAAGAACTGTATACCCAAGTTGCTTATAAAGTAATAAGGGACATGGCATTTTGGTTTATATATATACTGGGGTCTGTTTTCTTGTATTAAATATAAGCTCCCTTGAGGGCAGGAACAGAGCTTCTATTTTCATTGTAACTTCCTGCAACCACTGAGCAGAGTGTGTTCAGCCAATAAGGGCCACCTAACTGTTGCTGAAAGGCTGCTGTGAATATTCCTAACACACACAGATGCCTTGTGATAGTTAATCACTGGCTTTCTATAAGGTGGACAGAAACAGAAACCCTTTCATGACACTGATTACCACAGAACAGAATCTGGAATAATAACTACCCAAATGGGTTTAGGAGTAAACAAAAGGACAGTCCTATTATAAGACGAATTCACTTAGAAGTCAATCACATGGCACAGATGTCCCAGGAGGGCTTACTGAAGCCATAAGCCCCTTATGGACAGGAAGTACACCCTGCCCTTGGGGCACATGGTGAGGGTGTAGCGAACATCTGGTGACCAATGGCCGTGGGCAGTGAAGTGGTGGGCACGGGACAGGGCTTCATATAGGTAGCTACATTATGCAGAGGCCGCTCACTTCTTATTTAAACAATTGGAGGGGTAAAATGCCATGGAGGGTCACGGGAAACCCTTCCACTACAACATGTCGCCTGTCTCGCTGACCGTCACTCTACAGCGTTATCCTTATCAATAGGCATTATCACGTGAGATCAGTAAGGTCCTGGCTGGCTATGGTATCACATCAATAGTGCAAAATGTATACTGGCTTCTGTCTCAATCTTATTTTACTTGTGTATGGACCCAGAGTATCATAACCAGGTAGATAAGTTCACAAAGAATAGTTTAAAAATGCATATAGTTTGCATATACAATAATCAGCTATTTCTTCTAGCTCAAGAAAACGTTTAAAACAAGGCTGGTGCTGCCAGTAGCATTCAGAGGAACATGCACGTCTTGCCCCTACGCTGCGGGAGCTCAGGCCTTGACATTTCCTTCGGACTCGGAGCGAGGGGCTCCCTGAAGTGGCTAAGGACGAATCCGGCCACCAGGTCACCGACAATGGAAATGCAAATATTCATCTCATCTAGTAGACTCATACTGTCTGCCCATAGTTTTTAGGCACAATGATTATGTTTTCTCCTAGGGGCAAAAGAAAGCATTCAGTGCAATGAAGAGATCCTTGATAGAATTAAGTTTCAGTAACAACAGCAAAATGATGCATACATAATACACTTTAAACATGAATAAAACCTAAATTTTTAACATGCTTTAAAAATAGTCACTCTATGTTGAATGCAGATTCGAATGGAGGCCACCGCTCTTTACTTGAAAAGCAGGCTGGCTTGCAGGCTTCTGCTTGAGAACCCTTGATTATGTAAGAAAGTTACTCATGTGAACCCGGATGAGGAGAAACCAACAGTTCTGCAGAGAAGCCAGCTTTAGGTACAATGCACAATGAAAGCTTTTCCTTCAGCGGGAAGGACCACATCCTTTGATCAAGATTACTCCTTAAAGATATCCTAGTGCCACTGGCTTTCTCTTGAGCATTCTGATGTGGACCTCCAAGACTCATTTTATCCGGGCTCTTGAAACCCTTTGGAAGGTAACTTGGCTACATGAAGGTTAAATTATGATTCTCAGTTATTGAAGACCACTCAGAATAAGACAATTCAGGAACTAAGTTCCATGTGAATGAGCATATAAAAATCACCACAGACTTCCGTTCTTCCTAGCATAAAGCATAGTAACTGCGAGATCCGGGCCGTTTTTGGTTGTAGGTTCCTCTGTCCCACCACTTGTCTTTTCATGAGACCTTCCCTGAAACTAGATAAATAAAAACATAATACTAAAGTACTTTGGGACATAACAGTTTCTGTTTAAGACTTCCATGAGCAAAACAGTCATCGTCTGTAAAAACGTAGTGCTTTAAAAGGTGCATTTTTACCTGTGTTGCTAAATCAGTTCATGAAGTATAAAACTATACACCACTGGAATCCTGTTTCTAAAACATTAAAATCCTATTAAAAAGAGCTTTGAAAAGATAAATCAGAGTGATTGCTACAGCACGAGAAAGGTGCACCAGGAAATCCTTCAAAAAAATGCTGAAGGTTACAGAGTGCTGGGATCAGATTAGACGCTTCATCATTGAAGTCACAACAGAGCACATGCGGGGGAGGGTGCCGGGGAGCTTCACAGAATCTTCTTTACCGCAATAAAGAAGAGACACCAGTCCTGCAAAATGTTCATGTACAGGGTTTTCCTCCCACGCGTGTGAGCTTATGGCATCCTAGTTTGCACGTTTTGGTTCTTGTCGATGCAGACATCATATTGCTGGAGTCTGTGCTCTGGGCTGGCATGGGCTGGAGCTCTCAGTACCGGTGGGTCTGGTGAGACGAGTGGTACTGCGAGCTCTGCTGGGACGAGGCGGAGTAGCCAAGGGTGCTCTGGGACTGGGAGGATCCCTGAACGCTGCTTTGGTAATTCAGGCGAGAACTGGAATGCTAGGAGAAAACAGCAAATGGCATTACTGAAGGAAGAAGAGAGTGGCTCAGGACACAGACATAAGACCTTCCTCCCCATGAGGCTCCGATGCAGAGCCACGTAGCTGACAGCTAACTGTTACTGTGTCCATTCATTTTGCTCATCTGCAATCACAGCCTGCCATTGCTGCCACCACACATGTCTGGCAGGCATGGAATCTGGCTGGATTTCCTCAGGACGTGAGTACGCTGCAAAGAAAGGCAAAGAGGAGCTTGAGCAGACCCACTGCTCTTTACACTGCCCAATTCTGGGCTGAAGTCTAGGCCTTTGCAGAACTGAAATTTGCAAACAAGAATAATCCGTGTGCACTGCTTCTTGGCCATTTGGCTAAGATCAAGTGCAGTAAGGAAAATCCGTATGGCATACTGAAATCGATGGCACTCATCATGTATACGGAAAAGTTGCTAATATTCTTCTTATAATAAAAAAACAAAGCTGTGATTCAGAAACCATTCTTTCGGAGCAAAGAGCTTTCAGAGGGAGAAGCAGGGGCACCAGTAGGCTCACTCACAAGGCCAGGCCAGGTGGGTGTGCCGGCAGAGAGTGAGTTTACAGACTCCACATAATATTTAGAATGAAGCAGTTTTCATACAGGATTGTCCTCGAGAGAAGACACAGAAAAATGTATTTCAGTTCAATGTATTTTTGCTACTTTATTTATTTATATATTTTTGAGTTGGAGTCTCACTCCGTCGCCCAGGTTGGAGTACAGTGGCATGCTCAAGGCCATCCCAGCGTCGACCTGCTGGGCTCCAGCGATCCTTCTGCCACAGCCTTCTAGGTAGCAGGAACTACAGGCACGCACACCACACCTGGTCAGTTTTTTGATTTATTGTAGAGATGAGGTCTCACTATGTTGCCCAGGCTGATCTCAAACCCGCAGGGTCAGACAATCCTCTCAGCTTGGCCTCCCAAATTGCTGGGATTACAGGCTTGAGCCACCACGCCCGGTCAAATTTTATTACTTTAAACGACTCCTTCATCATCATAGTACCTAAGGCACATATGAAAAAAAGTGTGAGAAGGAAGTTCTCCTACAGACTAAGAACTCTGTGCCTGGTTAAACAGAAGCACAGCTGGCACCAGTGTCCTTGGCTATCTTTGGAGGGCTGGTTTTTTTCTTGCAAACTGGGAAAGAATATTACGTCGCAAAGCTATTACTTTGAGTTAAAAATGTCAATGACCTTGAGGTGGCACGAGGGGTTGAAGAAAGGACAAAGTGGCAAGTTTCCCTCAGTGTTCCCTCAGTGTCAAACTGGACTTGCAACCTCCAGGGCAAGACAACAGGGTACTAAGCAAGTTTTGGCTAATAACAACTCAGTTCTGCTCCTTCCTGAGTTCCACGACTGATTAGTTGTGTTGGAGAAAGAAGTCTTTCAAAATTCCAAATTTTAACTACATGTTTAATTTTGAAGTTTATTGTGAAAAATGTTCTTTCCACTCATAAGTCATTCATGGCAATTTTGTCATAAAATATAATGTAGATATATGAGAATCAAATGTGCTTCATGTGTTTTTTTTTTAAATGGAAGGACTTTTTTTTTAAAGACAGGAAATAAAGCCAATGTCCCTCTTTCAAGTACTTACTGTGCTTGCAATACACGGAAGCAGTTCAGAAACCTGGTGATCTGCTCATGGAACTGTCGAGATCAGGAAACAACCCCTAGAATGAGGCCTCAGAAGCAAAAGTTCTTCTCTGCTCTTCCCCTGCCTCCTGTCTCTCAGTCCCATTCCCCACTGAGGCTAGCCATAAAACCTGGAATCCCTCTTCCCCAAGGCAGGTATAGAAACCAGAACGCTTCCCCTAAAGCTACTCATAAAACCTAAAATTTACTCTTTCTCTCTGCCTTTTGGCTTTAAAGAAATGATCTGACCTGCCTTGCTTGACTGTAGGTCATGAGATCCCCCATTCCAGAAAGGGCCCTGCCCAAACCCAGAAGGAAGGATGCTGCTCAGAGAGCCCAGGAAGGATCTAGACAGAGGCCTTGCTGGGCTCCCCACTCAGTCTATAAGCATTAGATCACACCCTGTGTCCAATCACATGTCTGCATCACTGTCTGTGTTGTGTTGATCCTAAGCATAAGAATGGACAATTTCTTCTTTATCTTTGGGTCTTCATTCTGAAGGCTCCCGTGTAAACACGTTAAATAACTTCGTGTGCCTTTTCTCCTATTAATCTGCCATTTATGAGTTGATTTTTCAGCAAACCTTGAGGACCGAGGGGAAAGTGCTCCCCTGGCCCTTACGGAATTCACTGGAAAGCTTGACAAGAGTTCTCCACTTGTAGTTAACTCACATTAGTTAGGTTTGAGTTAAATCTGGCCTTAACTTCAAGTCTAGCCTTGAATAAACCAAGTTAAAAGTAACTTGGGGAGAATCAAATACAAGAAAATTAAATATATTAGCCTTTCTTAGACATGAAAAATGCCTGTTAATTTTTCAATTTCAAAAGCGTTCATGATGAAAATAAAATATAAAGATGTTTTATTCCTGAGAAGGCTTCAAACTAGAAAAATGTAAGAAAAAAAGAAGAGAACAATGACACTGATGCCCTACAATTTTTAGGCTAGCTATGAACACTTCACGCTAGCAGATTAGAGTCAGCATAGAAGCTCTTCCATACCAGATAAAGGACAAACATGTTGATTGCAGGAGTGACAGGAATTTCATCCCAAAATATGGCTCCCTGGCATAATGACTGTTTTGAATTTTCAGCACCCTTAGCGACCACTGGGCTGAAAGAGATCTCCCTCATTTACATAAAGACAGGCTGACCCACCATGGAGAACAATCTTTTTTTTTTTTTTCCCCTTCCCTGTTATTTTATCTATTGCAGAAAAAGAAGACCAAGAATGTCATCCTTTCTGAACAGCCCTTTTCACAAGATTATATCTAGTAGTCACTCAAATTCCAAGGAGATATATTTACAAGTCAGCTTCTGCTTCCAGATCCAATCATTCTCCCTAGTAGTCATATATTGTCCCTCAGCAAAATTCCTTTCCTTTCCGTTCCCATTACCTGTATCCTGTGTCTCCAGACTGGTACTTAAGCTTCTGAGCCCAGTTGGCTGTGGGCAGTCACTCTGGGATTCTCCCTGTGAGTGCATTAACAAATCAGATGCCCTTTCTCTAACTAATCTGCCTTTTGTGAGCTGATTTTTCAGGAAGTCTTGGAGGGTATGGGGGAGTTTTCCCTTGTTCCCTCTGTTATTTGCAACAGGACACAGTTCTCCAACTCATGCTAGCCTCTCCAACTAAATAGCTGAGATATCAATTCATCTAACAGATTTGCTGGAAAGGCTTTTCCCCCACAGGAATCAGGATTCTGCTATGGAAGGGTTATTTATATGTAAATAGAACAATAAGGACAGAGAAAAGCATTTTGAATATGTTTTTTTCTTTCCTTTTTTTTGAGTTGGAATCTCACTCTGTCACCCAGGCTGAAGTACAGTGGCACACTCACCGTCAACCTCACCGTAGCCTCAACCTGCCGGGCTCAAGTGGTCCTTCCACTTCTGCCTTCCGAGTAGCTGGAACTACAGGTGTGCACCACCATGCCCGGCTAATTTTTTAATTTATTGTAGAGACGAAATCTCGCCAAGTTGCTCAGGCTGGTCTCGAACCCCTGGGCTCAGGCAATACCCTTGCCTCTGCCTTCTAAAGCCTGAGATTACAGGCTTGAGCCACTGTGCCTGGCAGAAGTTTTGATTTGAAAAAAACCAGAAATACCGTAGCCTGTCTATAATGGACTCTAATCAGGTGACAAAGACTTTTCCCTTCGACCAAAGCTTCAGCCAGGCTCCTCTGAGCCCTCTGCTTGACTAAGCCTGACCCTAGGCTTACAGAGTCTGTTAGAGCAAGGATCCTTCTGAGCCAGCTAAGCAGCACCCGCCATCCTTGGTAGCTAACTGCCCTGGCCTGCCTTCAGCCATCAGCCCCAGTCAGCTCAGCAGAAGCCCTTTATCCTGGAGGTCTTCACCCTGAGCCCACCCTCTCCCTGTTTACAACCCTCCCCTGGTCATTGCTGGAGCTGGAGGGAGCCTAACCTCCTCCCCCAAGATCCTACTGAGTGGCCCCTATACCCACCTCTATGCTCGCCCCTTTGAATGAACTCCGCCTTACCAACTTTAACAAGTATTTGTAACCTTTAACACAGGTTAATATAATACAGTCAGAGACACAAGGATGAACCAGTCCCTAACAGACATATGTTGCTCATAGAACAGGGATAAAGTACAGTTTGGGGAAAATTGAATTTATAACAAAATCCAAATATGCTCATGACCACTACTCAAACAGCAAGCTGTTTTCAGTAGGTCACACTGTGGCCTTGATTAGTTTAACTGGAACCAACTGAAAGACTGTATACTCTCCTGCCTGCAGGGAGCCTTCAAAGAAAAGTTTTCTGTGGGAAGTTCTTGTGTGAAAACACATTAGTTTGTCGAGCTATTCAAAATGCAAAGTCACTTAGGGCAGTTATTTGTTATGTCTTTCTTGTTAAACTTTCTCTTTATTCCAGTTCCCTATCACTGAGTTTATGGCTCCTTTAGCAGGGGTTTTGTTTTCTATTATCTGGTCTTGAGGTTCCTCTTTCATGAGTCCCCGAAGGGGCTGTGGTGCTGAACCTTTTTTTTTCCCCAAATAATTTTAAGTTTTCCCTTCAGCTCTTTCTTAACTTGTTACTACCTTGAAAATGACCTTTGTTACAAGACTTCCTATAGTTATCATAATGGTTATTTTTACCTCTTTCCAAATACCAATCCTTAGACTTATTTCCTTTAATTTCCTGAATTAGTAGTACAATCGTAGTTCTCTTTTTATTTTAATAACAGAAAGTATTTTCTAGCTTCAAAATTATTTCTAGTGAGATTTACCAGTTGTTTCTGAGAAGTCTCCATCTTAATCCCTTTTTCTTCTGCATCTATTTGGCTACTTACTGGTTATTTCCTCCAGGGAGGAACAAATCTTTCTGAAGAATGCAATTAGTCTGTCCAAAGTAAGCCACCCCTCCCCTCTTTGTTCAATTGTTTATCTATGTATCTTTGTAGTACCAAAACTGTTAAGGCAGCTGTAAGGGTAAAATGATGAGATTTTCTTGAAGGAGGATGGCTCCTATATCCCCACCTCCCCCTCCCTCCTCAGAGTGTCAGGATGTGAAACATCTCAGTTACATGCAGTATGATAATGATATCTTCATTTTCATATGATGCCCTTGATGTAGAGTTTGTATAGTCCAATGTGAGAGCTAAGTATTTCTCAACTCTGAGAAGTCCTCCTATAAACTGGCTTCCCATCTCGTAAAACACACAAACACACAGGAGCACCAGCACCAGGCCTTACCTGGTAGTCCGCCGGCATCACAGGCCCGCCTGAGTTTGCGCCCGAAGGCCCCAGCCGCGGCTTCTTGTTGGGAGGCACCTGGCTCAGGCCTGAATCCTGGCTGTGCTGCAGCCCTGCGCCTGCGGCCCCTACCCCCGCGCCAGTCCCACTGGTCCCATTGGTCTGGGTGCTGTTCTGCTGTGGCGGGGGCGCCTGAGGAGGGGCTGCGGCCTGCGGCGGTGGGGCTGTGGGCTGCTGGTGCTGGTTCTGCGGCGGCTGCTGATTCTTTTAAGGGAAAAAGGCAAGCTTGGCATGAACGACACTCACATGACTTGACGTGCACACACAGGGCTGCTGGCTGCCTGGGAGAGCAATCTATGCAGGCCACGAACGTGCCTGGCAGGACCGAAGGCCAGACCAGCCAGGAAACAGCATTCTCAACAACCAACATGCAGAGCTGCAAACAGTACTCTCTCTGGAGTTCAGTTAGCGCAACGTAAACAGTAGGCCTGAGGACTTGGGGAACAGAACAGGCTGGAACACGAGCCGGGAGTTTATCTACCTACAAGCTTACCACACTTCAAACTCCAGCTGTACCTGCAATCCTCATGTCGCCACAAAACATAAAACACCAACTTAACTTTTAAAAAGGTGGCCAGGCATAGAGGAATCATTGCATCCTACTTAGGTGAACTCTCTGCCTCCCTCCCTCCCTGGAAGCAGCATATACCCGGCCAGTTCATACCTTGTCACCTTTTTCTTCAGGCTCGTCTTCATTAAGGAATTCCCGCTTGGGGTATGGAATCTGGCAGCCAGCAAATACGCTGAAAGTTATTAAAAAGAAAAAAGTCACGACCTACAATCTATAACATCATTACCTTATTAACTTAAAATTATCTCCTCACTTATTTCCTACTCTTCATCTGGGCCTGGTGCTTGCTGTGTGCCTCCCTACCAAACTTTAATCTAGCATTAAGAAAAGAACAATTCATTGCCTGAAGTTTTACAGTAATTGCCACTTTCAGTTTCGAATCTTGACTGCTATTAGCTAGTCAACATACATGACATAGAAGTTTCTCCATACTAATGTAACGTCACTAGCACCAAAAATAACTTAATCTGTGTTTGCTTCAATAAGAAGTTTTTATTTTTCTCAAGGAAAACTGCATCGCTGGTTGGCGCAGGCAGACTGGCTACTCGGGAGTAATGACACTGAAAGGGCTAGGGGGTTGCACCAGGCAGTGGGCATGCTCTGGGAGACAGAATTTTAAGTCTGGTTTCATCTCTAATCTGGGTGATTGGTGCATAAAAGTCTCATCTGTTCTCAGCTCTAGTTTTCATCTATAAAACAGATAAACAGTCATTCTTAAAACACTTCTCTTCATTCACACCTCTCTAGGGCTTTTCCCGTTTCAAAGCATGAGATCTTTCTCTTGAGCAGTTTTCTCTAGTTAGCTTTGGTTTTTTTTGAGTTGGAGTCTCACTCTGTTGCCCAGGCTGGAGTGCAGTGGCACACTCACGGTCACTCCAGCATCGACCTGCTGGGCTCCAGCAGTCCTTCCGCCTCAGCCTTTCAAGTAGCTGGAACTACAGGCACGTGCTACCATGGCCAGCTAATTTTTGATTTATTGTAGAGACAAGGTCTCGCCAAGTTGCCTGGGCTGGTCTCAAACCCGTGAGTTCAGGCAGTCCACTCGCCTCAGCCTACCAAAGTGCTGGGATTATAGACTGAGCCACCGAACCTGGCCTCTCTAGCTAGTTAAGAAAATAAAATATCTCAGGAATGACTGTATCCCCTGCTTTCAGCCACCATCAGACACCCTCGCCCTACAGCAAAGGGCACAGCACGCGGGAACACGTACTCCAGCGTCGGCAAGGGGTCCTCCTGGAAGTAGGGGTCCTGCAGTGCCTGCTCCGAGGTGATTCTCTTGGTTGGATCCATGGTGAGGAGCTTCTGAAGCTGAAGTAACACACAAGAAATTTACAGCACATGAAGGTTGCAAGCCAACATTCTGTCTTTTGTATTAATATCTGGCAGGATCAACAAAAAAATCCATTCTGTATAGCTCACTGCAGATTCGCACACCACATATATATATGTAAAACTGACAGAAATCATCAGCATTAAAGCCCTTTTAAAATTCGTTTTCTGCTGATAAATAATTTAAAAAGTTAAGGCTAGAAGTCAAGGGTGACATGGCAACAGAAGAATGCCTGACTACCCCAGCATCACGCCCTGCCCCCCTTTTGTTTCTAAAGAAGAGGGATTGCTGGCACATCCATGTTAGGAGGCTGGGCTGGGAGAGGTGCTGGGCTCGGGCAGTCTGGGGGAAGCACCTACCAAGAGGAACACTTTGCTGTCGGGCTTGACCTTGTGTTTCTCCATGTACTTGATGAGGCTGCTATTGGCGTACCTGCAAGGACATGGACAGTCACGTCACTGGGAACACTCACACAATTTATAACTTTTAATGAAAAGCTCCAAGACTGGTTTTCCCTTAAGGTATGTGTTTAAGCCATTGTTTTTTTCTGATTAAAAAGGAACACATTACCAAATATTGGCAAACATGTGAAGAAACAGGAATTGTTACACACTACATTTGAGAGTTTATATTGTTACAATCCCTTTAGAAACAATGATGCATTAACCACTAGAGATGAACATGTGTATCGCCTATGACCCAGCAATTCCATTTCCAGGCCCATTCTTGAGTCTAAAAGATGCCTCTATAAATGCATATTGAGATATACTGGTAAGAATGTTCTCAGCAGCATTTTAGTAACAGCAAAAAAAAAAGACACAACCCAGTGTCTACCAACTGAAAAACAGGTAAATACATTGTGACATACAGAACGAAATGTTATATAATGGCAAACATGAGTATACAAGCTTGGGGGGAGCAAGAGGCAGAAAAAAAAATACACACTATGAAACCATTTACCTAAAGTTCAAAGACATTAAATCGGACAATAAGTTTTAGAGACACAGACACATGGAGTAAAACTAACATGAAAAATGTGGGAACAGAAATATCAATTCAGAGCACAGAGAGGCTGCCCTCGGGAGGCACATGCCAAGTGGAGGAAGGCATACCAGGCACTCCAAGGGCTGTAGCCATGCTCTGCTGCACGCACTCTGAGATGAGTGAGGAAGTATTTGTTTATTGTTCTAAATTCTCATCAGATATATTCTTGCCTACATATGAAATATGACAAATGAAAAAGGTCTAAAAATAGGTAACATATGCTCATGGCAAAATAAAATCAGAGAATACCGAAAAGATGAAGAAGAAACTGAAATCACACATAAGCAAGTCATTCAGTGATGAACCATTGTCAAAATTTTTATAACTTCCCTTTGGCAACTTTTTCTATGCGTACACATATATGATACAAATACAGGAGTTTTGTTTGCTTTGTTTTGGTTTGTTTGTTT
>NW_007255864.1:281474-282580 GCF_000164805.1 Carlito syrichta | reverse complement strand
GTTTGTTTGTTTTTGTTTTTGTTTTGAGTTGGAGTCTCACTCTGTCACCCAGACTGGAGAGCAGTGGCCACTCCCGGCCACCGCAGCCTCGACTTCTGGGCTCCAGCGATCCTTCCACCTCAGCCTTCCGAGTAACTGGAACCACAGGCGCACGATACCACACCTAGCTAATTTTTTATTTTATTGTAGAGATGAGGTTTCACCAAGTTGCCCAGGCGGGTCTCGAACTCATGGGCTCAGGCAATCCACTCACCTCAACCTCCCAAGGTGTGGGATTACAGGCTGAGGCACCGAGCCCAGCCTTGCTTTGTTTTTATAAATTGGAATCATACTAAAAAGATGTCATAGGTTTTTTTTTTTTTCACTTAATATTCATACACATTTTCCCTTGTCAAATACTCTTTAAACTTACTCTTTCAGTGGCTGTGTATCTCCTAATGATATGGATGTTGGTGGCTTCATCATAGCTATGGACTTGCAGATAAATCTTATGCATATGGCAGGGAGTTGACACTGCATAGCAGGTGAGAATCAGAAACTCCTACTAGACCCTGATCTTGGGCAAGTTAGTCTCTATGAAAGCCTTAGGGTCCTCGTCTGAAAAATGGGAATTATAATTATACCTACTATATAGATTAGCTATGACCATCATATGAGAAAATGCAGGTAAAGGATATAGCAACATCCCAGCATACAGTAAGTTCTCAGCTAAACTGCAGCAGCTTTGAGTACTTCCATAGGATAAATACCTGGAATTGTCAGGGCAAAGGGTAGGCACATGTTACAGCCTTTTAAAGTGCTCTAGATTCTTGCTACATAAACATGGCCCTTAACAGCAGCCTAGGCATCTTTCTGCATTAGAAATTTCTGCATTTCTGACTCCAGGTGGCTCGTATGGGCTCTAGCTGGGCACGGTGGCTCAAGCCTGCAATCCCAGCACTTTGGAAGGCCGAGATGAGGGGACTGCTTGAGCCCATGAGTTCGGGAACAGCCTGGGCAACTAGGTGAGACCTCATCTCCACAATATATTTTTAAAAAATTAGCCAGGGCCGGGCTCGGTGGCTCAGTCTGTAATCCCAGCACTTTGGGAGGCCGAGGTGAGTGGA
>NW_007255864.1:272165-281454 GCF_000164805.1 Carlito syrichta | reverse complement strand
AGGCAATCCTCTCACCTTGGCCTCCCAAAGTGCTGGGATTACAGGCTGAGCCACTGAGCCCAGCTTCATTTAGTCTTTAAGTACTCAGTTAAATGTTAAGTGCCTTCATTAATTTTCTCCATTTTAAAAATTAGTAGAATATCCTCAATTACTTGAACTACTTTCATTCAACACCCATTTGACAAGTAATTAATCAGCATGTACTATGTGCCAGGCCTTGGGGCACATATAACGGTGTACAGAATGGAGATAATCTACATGGTCTAGAGGGAAAGGCAGACAGTATTCAAAAGCTGTCAAACATGGTGACCAGAGCTGGGAGCTGCAGCATAGAAGGTGACAGTGCAAGGGGGCACCTAACTCCGATCTACAAGGCCTGGGAGCCAGGACCTCAAGGACAAGTGGAAAGAATAAGGAGAGCTGACCTGAGGGATGAGGTGGGAGGAAAGCACATCCTGTTTTAGAGGACCGCTTGTGCACAAATCCAGAGGTCATAGGAAGCTCTGGGAGTCTGAAGTATTTAAAGAAATCCACCATGTTTAAGACAAAGTGTAGGACAAATGTTTAGGGCAGTGGTTAGGAGAATGAACCTGGTGACGAGGAAGCTAAGCTTTGTAGTCACTGAGGGCATGGTTGATTAAGAACAACTAGGATAGTGACATGATTCAGACTTGTTTTTGACGGTGACTGCAGTATAGACCATGAGTTGGAATGAAGCAAGGGGGTAGAAACACCACTAAAGAGGTCACACCAGGAATCTAGAGGAGAAGATGGTGGTGGCCTGGATTTAACAGTGGCAAAGCAGATAAAGAGAAGTGGAGAGACTCAAAGGGCCTTCAGGAGAAAGAACGAGCTAGATGTGCTAAATGGCTTGGATGCTGGGGGTGAGAAGGGACAGTGAATGCCAGAGGGATCAGGAATCACTCCTAGGTCTTTGGTCTAAACAATGAGGTGAACCATGGAGCCATTTTCTAAGATAGGAACTACCGTGGGAGAAGTGGGAGGACAGACGATGAGTTTGGCTTTGGGGACTTAATTAAAAGTATTTATGAAACATTCAGGTTGGAATTCCACAAGCCTAAGTTAGATAAACCTAAGTTAGATAAACAGGCCTGAATCTCAGAAAAGGGATCCGAATAGGATATGCAAATTGGGTGTTAGCAGCATAATGGAGGGTAAATTGTGGCCATCAACACCCTAGACTGTGTGGGAAGATGCCCAGGTGCGAAAAGAGCCCAGGACAGAACCCTGATAACAGTGCCATCTTTAAGCATATGGCAGAGGACCCTACCAAGGATGGCATGAAGGAAAGGCCAGAAACGCTCAGAGCTGTTCTCTACTTCCCTTCCCGGTATCTGCTTTTGCTCCTCCGAGCCATGCTGTCCTGAATTTTCCTGGAAAGCTGCTCAAAAAGAACCTCTTCTGCCATTTTCTCTAAGTGTACATATTCATAACAAACTCCCCACATGCCATCACAGTTTAGTCTCCTCCTACTTCTGCCTCCTCCATTGTGCTTGACTCTGACCTCAGGCCAAACCTCCTTTTGTCATCCTTCCTGGTTTCCAAGGTCAGCACTTAGTCGCCACATCATTACTCAAATACAGGTAAAACCACAGCTGTGGCCTTGAACTGAGACCTTTATCGTGCTAAGATAGCATAGCCATGTAAACTACCTATTGACCCTTATATTCTTAAAAGTTTTTAATATGGCAGACTAAACCTGGCATACATGTTTACAGTATCTGGAATATCTTCTTTAAATTATAGCATAATTAGTACACTAATATCTAAATTTCTGGTTTAAATAATAATCTGCATCTGTTTTTTTAAAAGGTTAATTTAAATGTTCTCATTGAAGCTATTACTATCTATAATTAAGTTGCGCTATGGTTTGAATGTCTGTGTCCCCTCCAAAATTCACACTGAAACTTGATTTCCAGGGCAATAGTATCAGAAGTAGGGGCCTTCCAGAAGTCACTAATGCCTGATACAGAGATATCACACAGCAGTCACCCTGTTTGCTTTTTCACCTTCCATCACATTAGGACACAGCAACATGGCGCCATCCTTTTTGTGAAAGAAATCATACCTGTCAGTGTCGTGACTTGGGACTTCCCAGCCTCCAGAACTGGGAGGAAACTAATTCCTGTTGTTTATAAATTACCTAGTCTAAGGTATTTTTATAGCAGCATAAACAGACTAAGACAATATGGAATTACTTACGTTGTTCTTCTAAAGTCTTTTTGAAGTGTAGGATATTCTGGCATCTTTCTAATATCTTCCCAGTCTTTATCTTACAAAAAAATTAAATATTGTTATAGAAAATGTGCTAATTTTATCTAAAATGTCCTAATCACATTAATTTAAAATAGACACAAAATATGACTTTAAAAGGGAAAATAAATTACCTGCAGGAAACCCCATGACACTGAATATCCGATCTAGCTGATCATGATGAAAGGGATTGCTTGTTTTTATATCTTCCTGACGACAGTGAAAAATAGGCTCTGAAGTCAACAATTCAGCAAATATGCAACCTATTGCCCATATATCTATGAAGGGAGAAAAACAAGTCTTTGTACACACTTATTATATTTCCTTGGTTATAATTCCCAACCTACATACCAAAATACTTTTCAGTAAGTCAATATACAAAGTACAATAAATGCATTAAGAAAACATAAATATGACATGAAATAGCTGTATCATCATGCAACAGATTGAAAGTCAAATAAAACACATTTACTTATCAATTTCCTGGTGAAGATAAACTTGGGAACTCAACTCAGCAAGCAATAAATTCTTTAGATTTAGGCAAGTCTTTCTACGCACTATGAATAATTTAATCACTGAAGCATTCAATTGATAATCTAATACTGGCATAATACTCAGACTGATAAGACTGAAACAGTATCATCAGACATGGTGATGTAATTCCTGTAAAGCAATCAGATGCACAATGAAAGAGCAGAACTTGTAAGTTTTGAGTCTAGATAGACAGTATAGATCACATAAGAGGATTTGGAAAAAAACTTTGAAAGACTACCAGTTTCAGTTTTCTCAACAAATTGTAAGGTCTAGACGCTCATAAATAATAAGAGAGTGTGTGTGTGTGTGTGTGTGTGTGTGTGTGTGTGTGTGTGTCTACACATATATCTATATGTGGGCACTACATGACACCAGTAGACATGGATCTTATCTAAACATATCCATGTAGATGCCACCCCACCCCGACTCCCAACCCCCAAGTGAGGCATCTTTAAAAGTTTTAACTGTTTAAAGCCACAAGTTATAGAGTATCTATTGTCTTTTACACATTGAAAGATTATAATTCATATTCTATAATATATTCACAGTGCTTTGCCAAATGTACTGGTGAAATTAGTTTTTGTGAGATGCATATTCACTCTTGCCCACTTAAATAAATGTCACTTACTATTTTTTTAAAAAAGATAATGCAATATCTTTACTATAGGATAGTAAAGAAAAGTAGTATTTAGTAGTCTATTAAATATGGAAATCAGGTTGGGACCTGTGGCTCAAGCCTGTAATCCCAACACTTTGGGAGGTGGAAGCGAGAGGATTGCCTAAACCCAGGGGTTTGAGACCAGCCTGTGTAACTTGGCAAGGCCTCGTCTCTACAATAAATTAAAAACTTAGCCAGGCATGGTGGTATGCACCTGTAGTTCCAGTTACTCGGGAGGCTGAGGCAGGAGGATTGCCTGAGTCCAGTAGGTAAAGGCTGCAGTAGTCATGACCATACTACTACACTCCAGCCTGGGAGACACAGTGAGACTCTGACTAACATAATGCAACATAATATAACATGGAAATTGTATTCTGTAGATAAGCTAAATAAAAATTAAGTTTAATTACAGTAGTCCCTCTTATCCAAGGTTTCACTCTCTGTAGTTTCAGTTATCTACAATCAACCTCCACAGTCTAAAAATATTAAATGGAAAATACCAAAAATAAACAATCTATACATTTTAGACCATTCCATTCCAACTATCCGCACTGCCCTTTGTTTAGCGTATCCACATTGCATACTCACTACCTATCTGTTAGTTACCTAGTAACCCCTGGGACATCAGCTTAAAACAACATAGTATATATACGATATACATACAGAGAGTTTGGTGCCCTCTCAATTTTAGGCTTCTACGGGGGGTCTTGGGACATCCTCCCAGTGGATACAGGGCCTACTGCACAGCCACTGGCTAGAATAGCTGTCAATCTACTATTTTGTAAAACAAACTGCCAAATGGAAAAAACCTTAGGATAATTCCTCACTTATTTGACCCCATTCAAGAACGGTTTCCTTCCACACGTTAGCCTTCTAGATAATGGGAACATACCCCTTCAACAGACATTTTTTATTACACTATTACCTGCCATCATAAGAGGCCATAAACCATAATTTTATTTTCCTTAATGGTGCAGCAAAGTCACCATCGTCATGAACATCCATCACTACAGAGTGGAGTAACAATACTGTTCAGTGTCTACCTCTTAATTCTCTTCTCCCTCCCACCTTGCTTTTGCTGTCATTCTCTTTCCCTAACATGGCTGCCTCCAACGACCCCATCTTCCATCTCTCTTCCTCCTGGCTGCCATGCTGCTGCTCATGCCCATTCCTGGTTTGTCCTCTACTTGAAGGGCAGCAGCCAGGATCTAGATTTCCCAGCAAAGTGCTAAGATAAGAAACCTCAGAGTAGCCGGTAGCTTTACATTCCAGGGTTTCCTACCTTCTATTAGCCTAAAACTTTAAATAGTCACCTGGCTCCTGCACCATCTACAGAGATTCAGATCTCTTTCCCTTATTAATGACTCGTTATCCTGATACACACACACACACACACACACACACACACACACACACACACACACACACACACACCCACACACACACAAACACACACCCCCCTCACCACTGCTGCCACCATCACTGCCACCCCTCTCCCACTGATGTCATGCCATAAACCTCCAGTGACCTCAAATAATCAAACTCTCTTTTAATGTTCTGAATAGAAATACTCTTTTCTAACATGGACCAGGTGTGGAGAAGGGTGAGAAAGAGTGAATATGTATGTACTTATATATGTCTATGATGAATATATTTCAAGCCCAATGATAATTGATTTGGGGTTTATTCTTTTTTTTTCTGCCTTTAACTCTTCTCCTAACTTCTACCCAGAATGAATAATTGGAACTTGACTAAAATTAGAAGTTAGAGAACATGTTTTTATCCTTAAGTGGTAAATTTCATTTACTGAGCAAGTTGTAAGCTGGTTAAAATTCAATTTCGGTTCTCCTTACCCTGAGGAAATAAGGAATATAATTGGTTTTCAATTCATAGCCAATTACTTTTATTTCCAAAAATCCACATCTATTTTCATTTCAACAGTAGAGAAATTAATCAGAAAATATCGATCAAACTGTGCTTCTCGAAGTGCGTGGATCACACACAATCACCCAGGGGCACACATTAGAAACAGGCCTTACCATGACCCTGTGGTACTAGAGTCTCTGAAAGTGGGACCAACACTGGTGGGAGCCATTCCATTTAGCTGAAGGCTCTGATGATTCTTTTCATGACCAGCAACCTCCCTTCTAGACATGGACTGCACTATTGTTTGGTGAGAGCCCAGGGCACTAGAGTTTCTGCTGACATTGCATCCTCCACCCCCTCCTCACGCCCTGGGTTATCATCCATCGTCAGACCTGTTCTAAGGCATCAGCTGTTACTTTGAACTCACAGGACTCCTTTCCCTGGCTTACTCTGAGACTGTTCCTTCCCCCTGGTACCTTCTGAGATGTCTGTGGGATTGGACTGTTCTCAATAGTGAGTAAGGAGAGACCTACATAACAGAAAAAACAAACTTCTAATTCTAAAATTCTCAAAAACACAGCCCCATTGTAAAAGTCATTTGTTGGAATATCAGTAGGGTCTGGCTCTGACTTAGCTTCTCATTCTCAAGGCTGTGTCACCCCTTCCATCTGCTGCCTCACCCTTCCCAAGCAGCTGTCACTGTCCACTGCTGCCACCAGGCCCAGGCAGCCACTTGTGTACTGCCTTGCTAAGGCTCACCTGCTTGGGTGAGAGTCTAACGTCAGTCTCACATTCCTTCACTGTCAAACACACACTGGTTTTCCTCATAGTTCTGAGACTCTTCACAGGCTTTTCTACTAACGTAACAAAACCATTCAGGAGGATTTATGAAATATTGACAACAGTCTAGGACTGTGCTAGAGCCTCAGTCCCTGGGCAAAGTGGAAATGTGTTCTGGGGTCTGAGTTTCTTAGAAATCAGACCTCCTGATGCATGAGGACCTTCCTATATTTGAATTTTGGTTTGCGTATTTTTAACCCACAAATAGGCAAATCATCAGTCTGATCTTTCCAAATGCGAAACCCTCCTATGTAGTTCTTTGGGTGCCACCAGATTCTTCTAAGCTTGCTTAACAGAGAAAGGACCATGCTTCTCTATTTTTAATAATATTATGCTTGTAGAGTCTTCATTAGAGAAAATGCAACAACAGCAGCTAAAGGCAGCCAAAAGTGCTCTTAGCCTAATACTAGTAAACAGAAAACTGAAAAAAATCCACTCAGGACATTTACACAGCTTGTGGAACCAGCCCTTCCAACTGCTGTCACTAACTTGCCTCTAGCTCTTCTTATTCCTTTTGGAAACCTTCTGGGTTTGGGGTGGGCTCTCTCCTGCAACTCCTTCCATTTACAGCAGGGCCCCGAGGATACTACAGCCACCAGGCAGCAGTGTCTCCCCAGCATCTGCTCTGCAGCAGACTCAAGTCCTACAAGACAACATGCTTATAACAGGTTTCCTCCCTCAGTCTTTTCACTCGGTGAGATGGCAAGATGCTGAACAGCAAAGCAACCCAGACTCTGAATTTCTTGCCCTCCTGGAGAAAGTGCCATTCTCAACTGTAACAAGAGAGGACAATGAGTCACACTGTCTCTTGCACAGGAAAGGGCAGGACTGGCTAACTTTTCCCCAAAGAGAAGGGGTTCTGTCCAACACCGTACTACTCCTGTGTTTCTTTTTGTGAAGAAAACAATTCTAAACCTCTCTCTATTATTCTGATCAATATCTAAGTAAGTACAAAATAAATCTGCATGCTGTTGTCTCCATAGCAACCTCAATTCTCTGAAAGAAAATGCCTTCTTGTTTTAAAATAACCATGTTTTCCTATATTGCTAAAATCCATATCTACCAGAATTCAAAATCTAGGAATACAGAAGACAATAGGACCTTTACAAAACTACATCAAGTGGTTTTCTTATTGTACCATTTGGGGTTTGTGACAGTTCGGTGCCAAGGGAGGAAATTGCTTTAGACCGTAACTTACCAATGGCCTTTGTGTAATGCCTCGCACCAAGCAAAAGTTCTGGAGCACGATACCAAAATGTCACAACGACTGGATCCAAATCTGCCAGAGGCTTTAGAGGCGAATTGAATAATCTGGCAAAACCCATGTCGGCTAAAAAGAAAATAAATTAATACAGAATTCAGTTTTACATGCTATTAGAACCCTGTTAGGCAGGCAGCAGTAACCACCGACCTGATGGAGCAATCCTTCTCCTCTCTTTTACTCAGTGGTTTAATCAGGTACTAGACAGGAATCACTTCGTTTATTTTTAGCCTCTCCCCTCTGAAACAGACACTGGTATTGCGCCTGTTTTACTGATAAAGAAATGGAGGTTTAAAGACACTGAGTTGTCCAAGGTCAGAATTAGAGTCCAGGTCTGACTTCAGATTCCTGGCTTTCAGAAACATTTACGATGGTATTCTTAAATGTTTCTTAAAATCTAAAATAATCTATATGTCTCTGTGATTCATTATGACTTCCATGTGCCTACACAGCTAAAAACTGACTGTATGTGTGCTACAGCCAGAGCCTCCGGTCTCCCAGGAGCTATCTGTCCACATCTCTTCTCAACTCTACATTGAGTGACAACACACTAGTGGCTTGGAATTTGGCTGTGGCTAGAGTATCTACATTAGAGAAAATAGCAAATGCTACAAACTGGGACTTTTTTTTTGCCCTAGAGGGCCAGTTGTTGAGTAGTTACCAGCATATCACATGTTTTCAAGAACATGTGTAGAACATGTAAGAGTTTGTTATAATTCAGTACTAAACAAAGGCCTAAACCAAGCTAATCAATTTAAATATTAGGGGCATATAAAATTAGTAAAAGAAAAATTTATTATTAGCAAAAAAATATTTATTACTATAATAAGGTCCTGAAGACTAATTTTCTTAAGATTTCAGACATAACAAATATCTTTTATCTACAAAGTACTTTGCAGTTTA
Source organism: Carlito syrichta (assembly GCF_000164805.1). Taxonomy (NCBI): domain Eukaryota; kingdom Metazoa; phylum Chordata; class Mammalia; order Primates; family Tarsiidae; genus Carlito; species Carlito syrichta. The sequence continues at coordinate 273,118 of NW_007255864.1, read as the reverse complement.
CAACTGGTTTTCACATATATCATACGTCACCTCTTTAATCCTTATAAGAACACTGGTTCAATATGTATTTTGTTTCCCACTTCTGAGATGAAGAATCTGCTGCCCAAAGCAGTTAAATGACTTGCTCATGGTCAGAATCAGAGGTAATAAGGAAAGATGCTAGTACTCAAACAAAACCACGTTGTACTTTAGGAACTACATTCTTAACCACTGATCTGACGTCCAATAAATTATACATATGATAATTTCAAGTCACAAAGGCAAAATCACAAAAGTGATAAACTGCTATCATTTCAAATATAAACAGTATATTTTGATTGTATAAGAGCCCTAATGTACTATAAAATGCAAAAATGCACATAAGTTTCAACTATAGTGTGTCATTTAATCTAAAACTAATATGCTATGATACAATGCACATTAAAATTTCAATTTACAGTGATTTTGTTTCTTTAGAGTTTGAATAATTTATAAGACTTTCTGAGACTGCTCTGGAGTATCTATCTCTTAAAAACTAAAGCTATCCAAGGAAGACTTTGTTGGTGCCTAGTCTTTTTAAACTAAATTTCCCTGTAGCAAAGATATTCAGAATCATTCTGTCAATATTACACCTATTATTCTACAAAATTACACAATATTTAAAGCACTCCTTTTTTTAAAAAATAGATGCTGATTGTTGTTGATGCCAAGTAATATGATGGAATGCTGTTTCATTCATTGAAAAGTATTTTAAGCCGGGCTCGGTGGCTCAGCCTGTAATCCCACGCCTTTGGGAGGCTGAGGTGAGTGGATTGCCTGAGTCCGCGGGTCCGAGACCCGCCTGGGCAGCGAGACCTCATCTCCACAATAAATCTAAAAATCAGCCAGGCGTGGTAGCGAATGCCTATAATTCCAGCTACTCAGAAGGCTGAGGCGGAAGAATCGCCAGAGCCCAGCAGGCGAGGCTGCGGTGG
>NW_007255864.1:271620-272145 GCF_000164805.1 Carlito syrichta | reverse complement strand
GGCATGGTAGTGCACACCTGTAGTTCCAGCTACTTGGAAGGCTGAGGTGGAAGGATTGCCCGAGCCCAGCAGGTCAATGCTGGGATGGCCATGAGCGTGCCACTGCACTCCAGCCTGGGCAACGGAGTGAGACTCTAACTCTAAAAAAACAAAAAACAAAAAAGGTCTTATTTCTGGACCTTTCCTCACTGAATTTCATTTATCCTTTAAAATTTATATCCTTTTATTTCTAGTTATTGTAACACTATCATTTTATATAAAGCTTCTCATTTATTTATTTATTTATTTTTGGAGTTGGGAGTCTTGCTCTGTTGCCCAGGCTGGAGTGCAGTGCCATGCTGCTCATGGCCACCGCAGCCTTGACCTGTTGGGCTCAGGCGATCCTTCCACCTCAGCATTCCAAGCAGCCGGAACAACAGGCGCACGCCACCATGTCCGGCTAATTTATGTGTGTGTGTGTAATTCATTGTAGAGACGAGGTCTCACCAAGTTGCCCAGGCTGATCTCAAACCCCTGAGCTCAGGC
>NW_007255864.1:239065-271600 GCF_000164805.1 Carlito syrichta | reverse complement strand
ACTCCTGTCTGGGCGACTGAGTGAGACGCCAACTCAAAAAAAAAAAAAAAAGAAACAACAAAAAAGAAAAGTATTTTAAAAAGAAGGTAAAAGTCAGGATTTCTACCTCCTTAGTTTGACCTAAGCCTCATCTATTCAATGTTAGAAGAAATCAAGGCCAGAAGAAAACAATAAACTCTTAAAAAAAAATTGCCTGGTGTATAAACTTTAAAAACCACTTTTCAAATAATCACAAATTTAGACAAAAGGTAACTAGCCCAAAGATTACTTAGATGTTTTTCTAAAATTAGACATGGGTGAAATTGTTCAATGCTAGTGTGGGTGCAAATCAGACAGCATCAAGTGACAGGAAACGCAGCTCACAAGGTCTACCACCAAGAAGCTCACCTGAGTATGAGATGACAGAATACATGGAGAGGGTAAGAGTTAAAGAGGGATGATTACTGTGAGAATCAGGTTTCTACTAGATGCTACGTACGTCCCTTGGGAGGAGGATCTATGTCTCCATCATAGAACAATGTTTGATAAATACTTGTAGGAGTCTAAACTGAAAGTGGCACTTGGGCTGGATCCTACAGGATAAATAATTTTGAATAGTACAAAGGAAGGCAATAAGCGTTTTAGGGTCAGGCTTCAGGTTGCTGGGGAGAGGAAGGCTCAGACACAGGAAAGAGCATGGTATGTTTTTCATTTAACTATGCTTTTCTTTAAAACCAAAAAAGAACTGTATTAAAGCATTCAGCATAGGCATCAGCATTACTAATTTTTTAAAAATGGCTATTAAAGCAAAATTTAAAAGTAGTGTAATCCACTAGATTGATTGTTCACTAGATCTTTATGACTAATTATTGGTTACTTTTGGTCCTGGTTTTATCTCTCATCTTGGATAGAACCACAATCCTAAAACTCTTAACAGTAAGGTGACTAACTGGCCAGGCCAGAATTCAGAATTTTATGTTGAGCAGTAGTAGGAAAAGAAATTAGATGTGGGTAACTGAGACAATGTGATAACTGGTACAAACATGAGAGAACATAAGATGATGATGAATTTGGTTTGGAAAAATGGATTATAAGTTGCCAGCAAGACATCCAAATGGAGATAAAGACTCCAGGGTAGGAGACCAGAATCTGAGATCCAGATCTTAGAACTATTTTCATAAAATCCAAGCTCCTGAGGCCAAAACTTATCAATTACCTAAAGAAGTAATTGCAGCGGGAGACCACATCCTAAGCCAGTGCCTAGCATGCCTTGAAATGAGGTTAACATGAGAAAGAGGCAAAAATGAACAAAATGCAGAAGTCACAGCAAAAGTAGGAGGTGGAAAAGCAGAATTATGTTATGTCATTTAGACCAAGGGGAAGACAGTCTCAAAGCCAGACAGGTCAGAAGAGCAAATGACTTGTGGTAAAGGAGAATGTGAGCAGTGCAGGCCACAATATTTGGTGGGCATGGGTCACAGGTATCCTTTCAGACAACAGTTTTGATAGAAGGATGGAATTAGACGCCAGATTATAACAAATTAGGGTAAACAGAACCAAAGGGTGAGCATCATGTGTTCCAGAAGTAGAAGAATAAGAGGGGAAAAAATAGAACAAATGGTAAAGCAAACAAGATGGACATAGATTTATTTTTAAATCGGGAAGACTGAACCTTTGACGGTAGAGAGAGAAATCTGAGAAGGGGAACTGGCAGGACTACAATACGAGGAGCTGAAGTACAGCAGGAAAGTATTCGGGAGCTAAGAAGGACACTAGCAGCAGGAGGATGGCTTGAACATCAAGGAAGGGTCACTCTTTCACTGAGGCTGTTTCAGAGGCAGACCTGTATGGCCAAAAGTGGAGGTTACTAAGGTCACACCACCAGCTGATATCAACAGGCAAGGATGCTTGTAGGTCAAGAATCCCTGGACTTGGAATCTAATCCGAGCTTTGAAAGGCTGAGCCAGGTTTTTAAAAATATGTATGTATATGGATGGATGGATGGATGGATGGATGGATGGATGGATGGACGGACAGACTGATTGGAGTCAGAGTCCCATTGTGTCACCCAGGCTGGAGAGCAGTGGTACCAATCATGGCTCACCGCAGCCTTAACCTCCTAGGCTCAGGAGGTTTTTCCACCTCAGCCTCAGTCCCGAGTAGCTAGGACTGCAGATGTGTGCCACTATGCCCAGATGATTTTTTTTTTTTTTGTAGACACAAGGTCTCGCTATGTTGTCCAGGCTGGTCTCGAACTCCTGGGCTCAAGTCATCCTCCTGCAGTGACCTTCCCAGGTGCTAGGATTATGCATAGGATTGAACCACTATGCCCAGTCTGTGATAACCACCATCAGAGAATGGTTGTGTAAAATAAATGAAGTACCAAATGAAAGGACCCAGCACACTGTAGAGAAAACTACTTATTTTACTGTATCTCATAGGGAGCAACTATTCTTTATCTCCATTTCACCTGTCTGGCAAAAAGGAGGTACTCAATAAATACCTACAAAATAAGGAGTCCAAGATTAAAATAAAAAGAGAAACAAGTGAGGAATGGTAGAAAGGGGAGTAGGGAGAAGGAATGCAGCTGCCAGGTACTCAATGAACATCAACACATTTGTTAATGAATCTGAAACTCAACAAACTCAAAGTAGAGGTTTACAGAAAGGACGTCGGTTCAGCACAGTTTCTTCAGGAGCAGGGCCAGGGAGGTAACTGAGGTAGAAAACCAAGCAGCAGGGCAGGCTTGAAGCAGGACAGCACAAATTTGCAGTAGGTCAAGGAGCACAATTTTATACCACCTTTAAGCATGGTCTATTCTAACAGCAAAGAAGCCAGGCTAATGAAGAAAACTCATTTTAAAATCTTTCTAGAAAGCGCTGACCATTCAATAAGTATAATTTCTAGTAAAAGAAATTAGAATAAAGCATTTCTTCATTCATTTCCCCCGTAAATATGTCAAGTGAAGCTGATTTCCTCTAGAACCTTCAGAGTTGCCAAGGAGATCTCAACATACAGGTAAGATTCCCACCAGTGCCTTAATTCAAGACAGGGAGGTAACAAACATATATATTCATTGGGAGAATAACTTAGCACCTGGCACAGGTTATGTATGTCAAGGATAGTGAGGTGGGGAGAATCATGAGGGTCTACATGTTTTAGGTCGATGGGCTGGGGGGAAGGGAAGTATTCAAGGAAAGAATATTTGGTAAACTTGAAACAAAAGTAAAATTTTGGGGATTATGGTGAGGGTGACTGTAAACAGTGGTGGTGACAGAAATACATACCAGGATATTGTGTGGGAATGAACACTTTTGAGAGCTTGCTTGTCAATTTCAGTGATGCTCTAACTTAAAATTATAGAATCTTCTTTTGGGAAAAGAACCTGGGGTTTTATAGACTATTTATCTAAACATCTTTTCTAAAAATATTATGAGGAAGTAATATTAAAATTAATTACTTAAATAAGGGCATTAAAAAGGGAAACCATCTTTTGCAGTCACTTCAGTTTCTTAATAAATTATTTTAGGAGTAATTACCTACCTATTTTGACTCTCCCCCTCTCAGGACCTTCTCCCATTACTAGGATATTTGCTGGTTTCTAGAAACAAAAATAGAGCATTCAAATTACTATGTTTATTCTTTTGACATGCTCTAAAATGGAGAAAAGTTCTTTTATAATATGAGAATATCATTTCTGTATTTTCATAAAAACTATAATCAAATATTAAGCAGCTTCTATATAATTAAAGCATTAGACACACTTTAAGTAGCACTAACTTTATATAAACATCCTTGCCATGGAAACATAACTGTACTTTCAAAATTATATCATACAAATACTTACAAAGCAATTAAAGCTACCATTTCTATTCACCCCACAGAAAAAGCTAATAATAATAATAATTTTAAAACCTGCACAAATTATAAACTGTCTGCTTACTGCCCACAACAAAATGTTTACGTGGTTAAAAATTTTTATACAAAATTTCAAACCACAACATAATTGCCTCCATTTAAGTAATCAAATGGAATATTCCTTCTTACTTATTTCTAAAGTACTGGAAAAAAAAAATGACCAACATTTAACAGACTTCATTAAAATTCATACATCAGCTATCATACATGTAAAAGTGAGAGATTCCAGATACAATTTCAAGATGTAGGAAAATAAAAACCAAGGCTGATACAGAGTTCTGTAAAGAAAGAGAGGTTGCAAACGTATCTGCCATCTTTCAAGTCATCCTAATCTGGAAACAGAAACCATGGAGATCAGCTTTTGCGCGGTGGGAGGTGGAGAGGGCCTCAAGTAAATCTTCTTTGTAAACCCTTTGGAGAGAAAGTGTATGTGTTTTTAACTTATTAGATTTGATTCACTTATTCAATCAATGAATGTATTTTTAGGTCTTCTAGGGACAAAGAACCATGCTAAGCATTAAGAGGAAAAGCAGAAGCAGAGGAAAAACAGAGGGAGTAAAAACCAAGTTCCTAATCTCTAGAAGCTCAAATATAAGGAGAAGGAGGCTGGGCACAGTAGCTCATGCCTGTAATCCCAGCACTCTGGGAGGCTGAGGTGGAAGGATTGGGAGGATTACTTGAGCCTTGAGCCTAGGAGTTTGAGATCAGCCTGGCCAACACAGGCCCCATATCTACTCGCAAATTTTTCTTAATTAAAAAGTAGAAAGAAAATTAAAAAGTACTGTAAATATTAGAAGATAGTGAAATGTATGAATTTTAGAGAGGACTGAGGTCTTGGTTTAGAGATTCAACTGTATTATTTTTAACATCCTTTCCAATTTGCTGATTTTTAAAAAACATTTCAATGAAAAGAACAAGCACTAAAAAAAAAAAAGAAGAAACAAACTTCAAAAGAGGAAGTGCTTAACTGGAGGTATCACTGTTAAGGGAGATGTGGGGGGGGCTGGGAACAGTGTTCAGTAGCTGAAAATGAGCAGGAATCAGCATGGCGGCATAGAGGAAGGGCAAGGAGCTGCAGGAGGTGGAGAACCTGTGAACAGGGACGCGTGAGACACACAAGTCAGACTTGATGGGAACGAGAGGGCTCACGTTGAGGGAGGAGAGTCAACCTAGACTCTGGGCAGTCTCACATGTTGGGTGATGTGATCAGGTGCCGAGATTGCGGGGGAGGGGACAAAGGAAACACAATCGGATGTGAGGTGCTAAGAGTTCTATCAGCATCTTGTCAGAGGAGATGGAGAAACATACAGGACATGTGGAATTGACCAGCATTCCAAAGGAGGAAATTAATAGGACTTTGTGGCTAATCACCTTTACAAAAAGGGTGATCAAGATGTCACCAAGGCTCTGCATTTATGTGAGTATAAGACATAATGGTGCCTTTTATGAACACAGAAGAGTTATGAGAGGTCATGGTTTAGGGTGGGAAACAGCAAAGAGAAGGAGGTGACATGCTAGGCTGAAGGAGTGTGAGGCCCTGTGCCACACCAGCCAGGGGAGTAGCACAGGAGGTTTTGGATGTGAACATCACTGTCACCAGGGTATGATTCTTGAAAACATGAGATGGGGTTGGGTCACCAGAGCAGAAAGAAGAAATAGCATCTGGGAAAACTGAGCTGTCAAAACTCAGGTTTGGCAACTATTTATCAAAGATCCACTATGTATAAAACATATTTCAGATTTCCAGGAAATAAAGAGAAATAAAGCATGAAGACTTTGACTTTAAGGAGCTTAAATCTAGTAGGAAAAGACAGCATTTAAGAATACAAGGCAGATTATGAAAAGCACTAAAATAGAAAGAAAAATTGCTGGGAAGGAATGATCCTTTTATTGAACATCAGGACAGTCTCTAGGAAGATGACATCAGATGACTAAGTAAGAATGACTAAGATTTTGATACACATAAATAAAAGAATAACTTCTTAGGTTCATGAAACCTTGCCGGTCACATAAAAACACAGACATAGTATCTTGAATGCCTATGTGTATTCTGATGTGACTAGAGCACAGAATGTTGGGTGTAGCAATACAATGGGAAAACCACATTTGGAATACAATGCCACATTAAAGAAACTGGAGTTTATTCTATAGAAAAAGCCAAGAGAGGATAGTGAGATAATCAGATCTGCATTGAGGAAGGAAGTCTGGGAGTGATGTGAAGCACGGGTTGGAAAAGATAGATGGGCCCCAAAGCAGAGACAGAGAGACCTGTGGGAAAGGCAAAGGCGCCCTAACTGTGACAAAGACCACAGAGGAACTTATGAAAGCATTCCAGGCAAAAGTTCAAGACTTGGCACTGCTTTTTTACACCATCCTCTCTACACTTTTTTCAACAAATATTGAGTGATCACATTCTAAGGCAGTGGCTTAGATGCTAGAGATGCAGCAGAAAACAGGAAAAATTCTTGCCCTCACAGAGCTTATATTCGAGTGGGGAGAGAAAGACAATAAATAGACAAGCACACAGTACATCACATACTGATAAGTACTGCGGAAGAAAAACAAAACAAGGAGAACATAACAGATTGCCACAAGAAGGACACAAAAGATTATAACATCTGGCACTATGGCCGACAGGTGCTCTAAGGACCCTGCCCTTACAAAACAGCTGCATACTATGTAAGAAACAAACCAGGCATGGGAGCTGTACCTGTAGTTCCAGCTACTCAGAAGACTGGAGCTGGAGGATGGCGTGAACCCAGAAGTTCGGGGTCAGCCTGGCAACACAGCAAGAGAAACTGTCTCTTAAAAAGAGGATGGTGGGGCGGGGGTGGCAGCAGCGGCACACACTTTTCCTACTGCTCAAAACTGTTTCTGAACTCATCCATTTGGATGCCTTTTAGTGCTTCTGCCGGTCTTTGTTTCACCTCTTCCACATCAGCAAAATGTTTCCCTTTGAGGACATTTTCATCCCAGGAAACAAAAGTTGCGTGGGGTGAGATCATGTGAATAGGGAGGGTGGAGCATGGGGGTCATGCCATTTTTGGCCAAAAACTGCTCAACACTGAGCACAGTGTGGGCAGGTGAGCTTGTAAACCACCCATCAGGAAATGGGCAAGCGTGTTCAAAGAATCTAAGAAAAATTCACTGAAGCGCCATACAGCCTCTCCTAACAACACTACCTGGTCCACTGATGCTATGGGTTTCAAGAACACTCACCTAGTGGAGGAAACCTGGATTACAGGTGACAGAGTAAGACCTTGGCGCACAAAGAACAAACTTGTTAAGTTGATCACACAGTCAGTATTTTCAGCCTTTCTTTCTTACTAACAAAATATCTAAAGCTATAAATTACCCTTGTAAGTGCTACAGTAGCTGCATCCCACAGGTTTTGGTAGATAGTATTTTAATTATTTCAGTTCTGAGTGTTCTTAATTTCTTTACCTCTGAGTGATTTAGAAGCAATTAAGGAATCTCTAGAAGACTGGAGACACACACACATACACACACACACAAAACGGGAGGAAGAAAGGGAGGGAGAGAAGTTCAGTGGAACAAATCAAAAGAAGGTAGAAGTAAAAAGATCCAGACAAAGGCAGAAGCCCATGAACCAGAGGGAATTTATGAAGCCTCCGGGACAACTGGAGCAGGAGGAGAAAGCTGCAAATAATCCCACACTGTAAGTGATCTGAAGGACCCTACCACAGACCCAGTGGGGAGAAAGAGGCTTAGCAACCCTGTGTGAGAACCTGGTCACTGTTTTTTTTTTTTTTTTTGAGTTGGAGTCTCACTCTGTTGCCTAGGCTGGAGGGCAGTGGCATGCTCATGGCTATCGCAACCCTGACTTGATGGGTTCAGGCGATCCTTCTGCCTTAGCCTTCCAAATAACTGGAACTGCAGGCATGTGCCACCATGTCCGGCTAATTTTTTGATTTATTGTAGAGATGAGGTCTCACCAAGTTGCCCAGACTGGTCTCGAACCCATGAACTCAGGCAATCCTCTCACCTCTGCCTGCCAAAGTGCTGGGATTACAGGCGTGAGCCACTGCGTCTGGAGAGAACCTGGCAACTATTACCTGGAAATGGACACAAATAGACACAGGCAAGAAAATGGAACCTATAAACTGGTTCAAAATGAACTAGAAAACCTGAAGAAACCAAGAAGTGGCAAATACACGCAAACTGTTGTTAAAAACCTTCCTGAGAACTTACCAACCCAAGGTAACCTTACAGGCAAGTTCTCAAAATTCTCAATGAGCAGACTGTTTCAATATCAACCAAGCACTGTCAAGAAAAAGAGGGAACGCTCCAAGCATATTCTAGAAGGCCAGTATAATTTTGATAGCAAAACCAGACAAGCCATGAAGAAGAAAAATTTTAGGCCAACTCACTTCTGAGCGTAGATGCAAAAGCATCTAACAAATATTAGTCAACCAAATCCAAAACCAAAAACATGACAAAATACGAGATGGTAGCAAATGCAGCTTCATATATGAAGTGAAAATAGCTTACAAGCTGCTGAATGCGAGAAATGCAGGAAGCTGGTTTTAAATCATTCAGCTAACTCTGCCTAGAAGTTCTTACAGTCACACTATGTTGAAACAGAGAACATGGGCACCACAATGGGGTAAGAAAACCCAGACAGAGGGATGCTTTTTCTTCATTAGAGTCCCATTGATACATGTGAGCCCTATGGAAGCCCTAGGTGTGGGCTCTCGACGCAAAGTCTGAGATGAAGGCAGAGGTAGTGCTATTCTTGGGGGGTCGTAGCCTAGGAGCAACTTGGACAGTCGGAGAAAGGAACTCAGAACAGGCAGTACCCACAGAGGAGGCCCTGGAGTCAAGGGAAGACCTAGAACTGCAGAGGGGAGGCACTGTTAAATGTGCATCCCTTCACAGGGATGGCCTGTTTCCTTCAGAACGAGGAAATAGAGATAAATAAAATAAAAATGATGCTTCAGCCTTCAAAACACCAACAATAACAAAATAAATAATATAATCAGCATTAAAATGACTAACTTCTCAAAGCATTTCTTTCTTTTTCTTTTTGAGACATGTCTCGCTTTGCTGCCCAGGCTGGAGTGCAGTGACGAGATCACAGCTCAATGCAGCCTCGAACTTCTGGACTCAAGCGACCTTCTGCTTCAACCTTCCAAACAGGTAGGACTATAGCATGTGCCATCACATCTGGCTAATTTTTTTTGGTAGACACAGGGTCTGGCTACGTTGACCAGACTGTCAAAGCATTTTCATCACATCCATCATTTCATTTTTCTTAATGGAAGTATACTAGTCAAGTCTCAGAGTAACCCCATCCAATCTTCAAGATTCTAAGCTAATTGTGTTTACAGGTGTTATGCTTAATTTTCAAAAGACTAACTTTACCGGTAATTAACTTCAGTGAAAGTACACGCTTAAAAAAAAAGAAACTGTAGCTCACGCATACACACCCTTACCACACATAAACCTGAAGGATGAAGAAAGGATACCAAAATTGTTCTGACCTAGTTCCATCCCAATTAACACAGACTATGCTTTACTAAAACTCCTCTTCTTACTGTGAACACAAAATGCCAGCTGTGAAAGAAAGTGATACTGCTGGGTTTGCACACTTTGGTTACCATAGAAACAGCAGAAATGGCAGGAGAGGATGCCTCACATTTAAGTTATCGGCAATAAAATCAGATAGACAAATCAATGCCCAGGGTTCATTTTAGTTAAATTGTATTTCACAGGCAAAAGTCAGGGAAATAATGTGATAATACAATCACTCAGAAGCTATTCCTGAATATCTGCAATTTAGCAGAATTTAGCTAATGCTTGAATTTATATTCATGATACTTTACAAGTACTCCAGATTTGCTTTTTCCCTTTATAGAATCAATTTTTTCGCAGGGTTAAATTTATTTCAGTTAATTGGCAAATCACAAATAGAACAGTTTAAAGATATACAATCATTCTACTCCATTTGCTTTCTCCCCACCCCAGGACATTTGGAACAAAAATATGAAACCCACAATATGACCCTTATCAGTAGCAATAAAGAAGAAAGAAAAACACAAACACGATTGTCTGCAATCCTGAATAACAGGAACAAAGACAATAAGAGTAGCAACCAGACTAGTTTCTGAAACAATGAGCAGCGAGGCCTGATGCTTCACTTTCATTTAAGCACAGTGGGGGCACAACCTCCTCACATCTGACACAGAAGCACATTCCCAGGAGAAACCTCCAGTTTGGTTCTTTCCTCTCCTGTTCTTCACTGTTTACCCTAAACAAGTAAGTTTCTGTGTTGTAACAAATAGGGCAAAGAACTGCCCAAGAATAAAATCTACCCTTTTACTTTCTTTTTTTAAAGCAGTTATTTGCTAATTACATTAGTCTATTACAACCGTTTACCTTTTAAAACAACTTCATTGATCAGAAATGAAAAACTACAGAAACTCTGATCACTGTGACTGCAACTTCCTGGAGGGCAGAAAGGACAGTTCTGTTACCACTTTCAATATCTGATGAAATCTACACATTCTAGTTGTTTACTAAATATGTGTTAACTAAGTAAACAAATGAATAAACTAAGTTGCTACAGGCAAGGTGGGAAATCCCCAATTTGAAAAGAAGTTGAAAGCACTTATCCCAAAACATGCCCAGCTCACTTCTGAACATAGTCTTTTGAAAATTTGATTTTAGTTTATCCCAGGATTTGAAAACTCACCTACATGCTAATGACCCCCAAACCTCTGCCTCTAAGTCTCTAACCTTTCCTTTATCTTAGCTATGTCAACTGTATGTTGGCCATCTCCACAATCATGTCGAACTCAACTTGTCCAAAGACTTCTGCTTTGCCCAGTGATACCACAAAGTGTCTGTTGTTCTTGCCCTGATCCCATCCCCCACTCATGCTGCCTCCTCTGCCTGAAATGCTCTCACCTCCCAGCCCTCTTGATCCTACTCATTTCTACACATCTTCTTCAAGTCCTTGGTCCAAATGGTCCTAGAGAGCTCATCCCAGTTGTGCAGACACTCCTCCTGACTCTCAGCACCTACGCACAGCTGACCTTTGACTGCACCTCCTCATTTCTTTTGTAACCTTGTTGTTTCACGATTATCTGCACATCAAATCTCCCCCACCACGCACTCAATGAGGAAAAGGATTGTGTTTTAGTAATCCCTGTACTCCCAGTGTTTACCACAGCATCTGGTACATATCAGGAAGTCAAAATATGTTTGTAATGAGAATATTCAAAGTCTGTAAACTGGTGGTTCCCCCTACAGAAATCCAGTTACAGACACATAATCTAGTTAAAACTGACAGATAGGTTCCATAATTCCATTAGTGTCATACTTTAGGTACATTGTGGGCTAAATAGGTCTTTCTATTTCGAGAACCTAACCACTGTTCAAAACATTATTTCTAAGTGAAAATGACCCAGTTCGAAATATGTATTTACAGCTAAACGTAGGCTATCTGTAAATCAGGAGCAGCCTACAATATTAAATGTTGTGGTTAACTTCATCTTATCTTCAATTGGTCTAGTAATATCTGTAATACAACACCTATGTTCATCAAACTTTGGCATTTACAGTAAACAATGCCTGCCAACCCAGCACTACCAACAGTTAACAATGCACTAGGGAGGGTTACTGGCCTGAACAGCAGAGATAAGGTTTTCTTTTCTCTAACAAGAACCAATAAAAAGCAATCATTATAAAAAGCCCAATGCAAGACACACACACATATCTAGAAGGCTATTTACCTAACTGACTTCAAGGTCATTAAGAGCATAATCAAGGTGGCAGGAATGATGCTACACAGGAACTCAGGTGTGCTCCTGTTCAAAACGACTAACTAGTTAAGCCACCATCAGAGAGGCAGCACCAGCAGAGTTATTTTCTATTGACATCTGGAACACCCACATCCAAATGGATTACTTTTCAGTTTTATTATCATGAGAAATTAGGAATGTCAGTCCAGGTGTGGTGATTCAAGCCTGTAATCCCAGCACTCTGGAAGGCCAAGGTGACAGTTTTAACCACTGATTGCCTGAGCCCAGAGGTTTAAGACCAGCCTGGGCAACTTAGTGAGACCCTGTCTCTATAATAAATCAAAAAATCAGCCAGGCATGGTAGCATGCTCCTGTAGTTCCAGCTACTTGGAAGGCTGAGGTGGAAGGATCGCCTGAGCCCAGCAGGTCGAGGCTGCGGTGGCCATGAGGGTGCCACTGCACTCCAGGCTGGGCAACAGAGCGAGACTCCAACTCAAAAAAAAAAAAAGAATGTCAGAGACAGAAATGATCATACTGAGTCCTCTTGTTTTACTGATGAAGAAACAGAGGCCCAGAGAGGTAAGAGATGTAAAACCTTGACTAAGTCGACTAAGAGATTTAAAACCTCGACTCTGTACGGACAGCAGCTGATCCAGACTGGAACCCAATTCTCTCAGGTGGCATACCAGGCCTCAGAGTAGTCAGAGCACAAGCACATGGGAAAAATGAACAGTACTCAACTGATTTATGACCCTCACTCTAGAAGACTTCTACTCAGATGTGTGCTGGTTGAGAATACAATCTACAAAGTAACCATCATATGAACATCAGTCTTTGCATGCAAGATGTACCCTTGTCCTTGATAAGGCTATGTTGCCAGTCTAACCAAATGGTGGTAGTAATTACCCAGGTATACATTTATCAAAATTCATCAATTTGTAATTAAATGAGTGTACCTTATGTATATAAATTCCACTTCAATAAAATTAATAACTAGCACACCTGAATTGACTCTTTAGTTTTAACCACAAGCTTCAAAGTGCTGGTGCTCGTGTCTGTAGCCTCGGTTCCTAACCAGTTCCTGCAATTGCCATCAATGGAGACTACACCTTGATTATACCCTCTTAGCGACCTTGAAGTTAGTTTGATAAACAGCTTTCTAAAACTTGTGTTTGTCAGTACAGTTCCTAAAACTTTATGTTAAAGTCTGGGATCATCAAACTACCCTGTCCCTCAGCTAAACCTTAAGGAACCTCAGATATCACTGTGAGTCCAATCACAGCCCCAATAAAGCTAGCCCTCTTGGACGTTGTAATTCAAGCTGACAGTTGTGTAGAACTCTGGAGGAAGTTCCAGGTACTAGGCTGTGGGTACAGATGGTGAAGAAACTTATCATGTCAGAAAAAGGCTCAGCCCATGTCCAGAAAACACTATCACCTTCTCACATGTGTGAGGTGTGTGCCACAGTATCCAGAACACTGCAAGAACCACCACGTCTGATGGCCTCAGGTAGAGATAGCAAAACAGGAGTCTGGTATGTGGATGGCATCACTGCCATTAAAGGCCCCCAGACTGCAGACATACACAGCTGAGTGACAGACCATCAAGGACACTGCGCTAAGGAACTTGTAAAGAACCAAGGTCACCAGCAGGGCCTCTAGTATGATTCTTCAGCATGGAAAGATTTGTAATTGTCCAAAATCACCTAAAATTGCGGGTCAGAGATATCCAAGAGAAATTAGAATGCTTAAGTCATATTAAAATTAATACTACTTTCTGCCATAACTCTCTTTAATTAGGATGTTAGCTTAATAAATCAAATAGCTGGGCTCGGTGGCTCAGCCTGTAATCCTGTGCTTTGGGAGGCTGAGGTGAGTGAATTGCCTGAGCCCGTGGGTTCGAGACCCGCCTGGGCAACTTGGCGAGACTTCATTTCCACAATAATCAAAAAATTAGTCAGGCGTGATAGCGCATGCCTGTAGTTCCAGCTACTTGGAAGGTTGAGGCGGAAGGATCACTGGAGCCCAGCAGGTCCAGGCTGCAGTGGCCGGGAGTGGCCACTACACTCCAGTCTGGGCGACCGAGTGAGACTCCAACTCCATAATATAACAAAACAAAACAAAAATAAATAAAATAAAGGCTGGGTGCAGTGGCTCACACCTGTAATCCCAGCACTTTGGGAAGCTGAAGCAGGAGGATCACTTGAATCCACGGATTTGAGACCAGTCTGGGAAACATGGTGAGACCTCATCTCTACAAAAAAAAAATCAAAAAATTAGCTGGGAGTAATGGTGCATGCCTGCAGTCCCAGTTACTCAGGAGGCTAGGTGGGAGTTGAGGTTGAGATCAGCTGTGATCATGCCACTGCACTCCAACCCAGGCAACAGAGTGAGATCCCAACTTCAATAAATAAATAAATAAATAAATAAAAACAAAGAAACAAAAAATAAGTAACAGAGAAAGGCATTTGACTGGCATGGAGTTGTTACCTACAAAGCCTCTCTTAGTAATTTTGCATTCAAGAGGGCAGAATGAAGCTGGGTGAGATGGCTCAAGCCTGTAATGCCAGCACTTTGGAAGGAGATGAGAGAACTGCCTATGCAGGGGTTCAAGACCACCCTGGGCATTTTGGCAAGACCCTGTCTCTACAATAAATCAAAAAAATTAGCCACACGTGCTAGCACGTGCCTGTAATCCCAGTCACTTGGCAGGTTGTGGCTGAAGGATCGCCTGAGTTCAGCAGGTTGAGGCTATAGTGTGTCACTGTACTCCATGCTAGGTGATGGAGTGGGACTCCAATGCAAAAAAAAAAGGAAGAACGAATGTAAGCTTGAAGCACTTGCTAATTGTGATCTCATTTAATCAAGCTTTTTAAAAACTTTCATAGTTTTAAATATGAAGACTTGGCAAAAATATTTGTAATACTTAAATATCAGCAGGATGAAACACAGCCTACTTTTTAAACACCAAGTGACGTGTTTCACATACTTACACTGGATCTGTACTTTGTAAAGCAAAGTGGCTAGAAGAGTACCAGGCTCAAGAGTTCTGGGGAAGAAAGAGGGCTACAAAAAGGGTCTCTTGGGATTACTGATGGGATCAAGAAAGAATGTACAGAAGCGTCTACAGAAGGGAAATTAGTAGAAATTCAGGAACTCTGGATTTAAAACCGAGGGTCAACAACCATATAAATTACTACCATTACCCCCCATTTTACAGATGAGTAAGCTGAGGCTTAAGGAACAAGATTAGCTATCTTAGAGATAAATGTTTTCAGCTTCCATCATAAGAATAAGTAAGATTAAACTCCATAGCAATATTGAAATGCCTGCAAAATGCTGGTAAGATGGTTACAGTAAGATTTTAAGGATTTTGTCCTATCAGGCCCTTTTTAGCAGAGACTAAATTAAAGCCCTGTTGTATCTCCTTGTCAGATACTTTATGAAGAGAAGCTGTGCTGCACACAGAGACTTCTGAGCACTTCTTTTTAATCAGACTTTCAGAAAGATTCACAGTACAGCATTTTTCTTCCAGCTGAGTGAAAACAGAAGGCCGTCCCTGATTTTCATATACACCGCATCAGGCTTTCCCACAGTGATGTCTTTAAACACTCTCCTTAGCTAACGATCCTTTTCATGCTTCCCCACAATATTCTTTTAGTGCCTCTTGGCTGGCTGTTACAACTCAGCAGAATTATCAACCTTGGAAAAAATGTTTTTACCATAATTTAAATATTTCTTCATGTATTTGCCCCTGCTTTTCACAAATGAGTGAAATACAGAAATAAGAAAGCACTAGTACTAGTGATAAGCATAGGTCTCAGACTGCACAAAAGGATGCAAATATCAGCTATGTTTACAGGAATAATTCTGGACCTCAGTTGAGCATGCCTTCTGAACTTAAGGAGATTAAACCTGCAGTCTAATAACAGGAGAAAGAGAGGAGGGAGAGGAGAGAAAGGGAAATTGAGGAACATATTCTGAATTCTGAAAATAAATGACTGAAGAACATATGTAAAGGGGAGAGATAATTAGTACATTATAATTATTTTTTAGCTCTTTAGAACCAGAACTGCCCCCAAACTCTATCATCTGTGTAACTTTTACACATGGAAAAATTGTCTATGAAAGACAAGGACTTTTACATTGTCTTTACTGCATTTCTTCTAAATACAAAGGACAATAACAGGATTCAAATATCATTTAATTTTTGTTTTGTTTTGTTTTGTTTTGTTTTAGAGACAGGGTCTCACTATGCTACCCATGCTGGAGACCAACTCCTGGGCTCAAGGGACCCTCTCAAGTAGCTGGGACCACAGGTGCGTGTCATAGTGCCCAGCCCCAAATATCATTTAAAAGCTTCTGAGATTTCATGACAGGCAGCTTCGGATATTGTATCCAATCCTTCCCACCTCCTAGTGTACAGACTGTTAAAACTCCTCTCCTCAAGCATGGACTCTGCCTACTGTCTTGCTTCAAATGAAAAATTCAACAAAATTAATGGACTGTCTCTTCCATGACTTAGTTATGAAAGACTAACTTTCATCTTGTTAATACACATATTCTCTCTTTGTCATTGTGATGAAAGAAACTGCTATGCCGTGAGAGTCTCCGTGGAGAGATCCCAGGGGACTTCCACCCATCACTCATAAGGAAATGAAGCCTGCCGGCACCCAAAGGAATCAGTGTGGGGTTTCTTCCCAGTTGAGCCTTTAAATGACCTTAACCTTTTAAGAGACCTTGACACAAAGGACCACATAAGCCACAACGGATTCATGAACACAGAGGCCGTGAAATAATAAAGGTTGCCTTAAGTCACTAAGCTTTGGGTTAATCTGTTACACAGCAATAGATAACACAGACAGACTTAAAATATACATAAACAATCTAGAATCCTGCTGAAAATCTAGTAACTATTCTGCCTGAATAAGCAGATATCATAAGAAAGAAAGAAAAAACTACAGTTTGATGTCAATCAGTATGATAAAGTAACCAGAGTCATGTAATATATAGATGATTCTCAACTTACAATGGATCAACTTCACAATGTGTCAACTTTACAAGGGTGTAAGAGCAATATGCATTCATAAAGACCCTCAACCTACAATGGGGTTACTTTTGGATAAACCCATCATACTCATAACTTAAAAATGTACTTGACCTATAATATTTTCAACTTATGATGGGTTTATTGGGACGTTACCCCCTCATAAATTGAAAATATCTGTACTTTCCTCTGTAGCTAGAAGACCTATTGCATCATTTTCTTTTCTATTTCATTTATTTATTATTTATTTTAGAGACTGGGTCTCGCCATGTTGTGCAGACTGAACTGCAATGGCTATTCATGGATGCAAACACAGCACACTACAGCCCTCAAACTCTCGGAGTCAAGTGATCCTCCCACTTTAGCCTCCGGAGAAGCTGGGACCATAGGTATGCGCTGCTGTGCCCAGATTACAGCACTTTCTTTAATCAACTGAAATCATGTCTGAGTCCAAGTATTAGAAAGGCTTTTTTGTTATTATTACTATTCTAGGCGACCTCTAATAGAACAAGTTAGTTTTTAGATCCATAACAGAAGTGATTTTTTTAACAATCCAAAAATGTTCAGTATATGTTAATTAACAACACATCCCAAAAGATTCCTAGATACAAATTATTTTCTCTCTCAAGTGGATCTTACATTTCCATATACTGTACCATGTTGGCGGGCTATATAGTTATTTCTGCCTATAGACTTCAAAAGATTGCAAATTCATGCACTAATCTGAAAGATAATTATTATTCAAAGCCCAGTTAGAGTTTGGGGATGGAACCTCCACAAATATTTTTTAAAAGGCAGTGCTAGGGCTGGGGCCCTGGAGCACTCACTCAGTAATGATCTAGTGCCTACCAGGTACTGGGTTCTGGGATAAGAAAGTGAAAAGAGAGTCTAAATAATAGTTCAGCTTATGCCACCAATCCAGCAGCAATACTCTGGAACTAAGGACCATAAATTCACTTAGTAATATCATCATGTAGCCAGTATTTCTCTATCCTTGCTAAAGAATAATGTGAAATTGACTGCTGCTTTGCTGAAATTTCGTTCAAGTATTTTATGAGCAAACAATATGCCGAGGCTACGACCACAAAAATTAGTGAGATATGAACCTTGCTCTCAAGAAGCTCATAATTATGAAAAAGAGATCAACTATATCTTGGCATTCTTCCAGTATACCACAATAGTAATCCCATAAAAATGAGTCATCTTATATTTCATCTTCTTACTCTTAGTTATATCCTGCTGCAAAATTAAAATACATCTTTTCTCCTTTGGTGTTTACAAGTTCCAAATATTTATAGACTTATGTCTCTACTTCACTGTCTCTCAGCCAAGATGAATATATTTAGCTCTCTTTCCCCTTTCCTTTTAAAGCAATTCCTCAATTTAAGGGTTTTTCTTTTCTGGTGACTTTATTTAAATTCTCTATTTCTGTATTAAATTCTAGGATCCAAATGACATAATTAAAATACTGTTCCAGATATAAAATCAATCATAATGAAAAACACCAACTTTTTTGATGATGTAATACTTCCACGTGTGATGGCCAAAACACCAGCTTTTATTTACTTTTGCTTTTGTTTTTGGTTACATTATTAGTGAAAATTCATATTCACTCTATAACACATTTAATTGTATGAATTTTCTGACTTCCTCGCTTCAAATGAAAATTTAGAGATGGTAAGCACTCTGAAACTGTTGTGACTGACAGTGTAAAGCCAGAGTTCTTATATCAATAGGAAATTAAACATTAAAGGAAAAAAAAAAGTCATTGACTGAAACAGCAACTCTATTCTT
Source organism: Carlito syrichta (assembly GCF_000164805.1). Lineage (NCBI taxonomy): Eukaryota > Metazoa > Chordata > Mammalia > Primates > Tarsiidae > Carlito > Carlito syrichta. The sequence goes on along the minus strand of NW_007255864.1, from coordinate 253,097 downwards.
TTTTTTTTTTTGAGTTGGAGTTTCACTCTATTGGCTAGGCTGGAGGGCAGTAGCACCCTCACGGCCACTGCAACCTCGACCTGCTGGGTTCCGGCGATCCTTTTGCCTCAGCCTTCCAAGTAGCTGGAACTAAAGGCATGAGCCACCACGCTCGGTTAATTTTTTAATTTATTGTAGAGGTGAGGTGTCGCCAAGTTGCCCAGGTGGGTCTCGAATCTGCGAGCTCAGGCAATCCTCTCACCTCAGCCTCCCAAAGTGCTGGGATTATAGGCGTGAGCCACTGTGCCTGGCTAGCAACTCCACTTTTAAAAAATACTTTTTCACTGGGCTCGGTGGCTCATCCTGTAATCCTGCACTTTGGGAGGCCGAGGTGAGTGAATTGCCTGAGCCCGCGGGTTCGAGACCCGCCTGGGCAACTTGGCAAGACCTCATCTCTACAATAAATCAAAAACGTAGCCGGGCGTGGTAGCGCACGCCTGTAATTCCAGCTTCTTGGAAGGCTGAGGCGGAAGGATCACCGGAGCCCAGCAGGTAGAGGCTGCAGTGGCTGGGAGCGGCCACTGCACTCCAGTCTGGGCGACAGAGTGAGACTCCAACTCAAAAAACAAACAAACAAACAAAGCTTTTTCAAGAGGATGTCTCTATCCTCTTCCTTTTAACACCATATTAACATTTGATATACTTTATATTTCTGTATCTACCACAGGATTTATCTACCAAGAAAGCATACAATTTAAATCTACCACTCCTGAAAGTACTTGGGCAAAACCATGACAATATGGCACAGGACCAGGACTCTGAAGAGAATTGAGAAGGTTGTCACAGACTAGCTTCCTGTTGGTTTAGAGTTTCAAATCTTATCAGAGAGACTTACTTGAAGGGTGGAGGCATTCAGAAAACATGTGGGTCAAATATAAGCCACTGCTATTGTATCAGAACCATGCTCAGAACACACTTTCCACACTGTGTTCATGCTATGAGTGAAGTAATAAAAATCAGTGGTGGCTTCTTGGGGCGGTGGGGGGATTCACTCTCTTGGTCATGAACTTTCAGTACTTAAAACAAAAAGACCCAGAACTCTCTAGCCTGATGTTGAGGCCCTGTCTCAAGCAGGCTCCACCCCACATCTTTCTAGTCTTACCTCACTCACACTACCCCAATTCAGCTTGTCCACACTTGAGCCAGGCAGACCACACACCCTTTCGGAGAGAACCCAAAAACTCTCTTACCGCAGAATAGTTAAATCCAGCACTCCCCTAGGTTGCCTTAACTCCCCAAATCTCTCTTGAATTCTGCCTGTCCTTCAGGGTCCAGCTCGAATGCCACCTGCCCTCCAAAGCTTTCAGAGCCTGGACTCTTCTGACCTGGACTAGTAGCTGGTCTATGCCTCTCCCAGAATGACAGTCATGCTCCATCCTGCCCATCTTAACGCAGAATCATTCATGTGTGTGTCATATTCCTTCTCTCAGCTTATAAGCTTCTTGAGAAGGTCTCTGATACAGTCACACCTGTACTGTTCCCATCCCTCCAAGATTTACACACACAAGAAAATAATACATGTTCATTAAGGACAGTGTGTTAAAATACTGATCCCCAAAATCCCTCAATAATATTCTCACTGACATTTATTCACTGAGGAAAGATTTCCTCAGCACCTATCATGTACAGGGTAGTGGGATACAAGAGTCAGACACAGACCCTGCTCTCTCAAGAAGCTTCCAGGCTAGAAGATGATCAAAGGAAACTCCATAAATGACTGTAATACCAATAAATGATGTCATAGGATAAAATGAAGTATAATAGGAACCAGTATTAAGGAGAGATTACCTCCAAGCAAAAATGGATGTGAGGGCAAGGTATTTTTGTTTGTTTGTTTTTGTTTTTTTTTAAGTCTGGGTCTCACTCTGTCACCCAGGCTAGAGTACAATGGCAAGATCACAGCTCACTACAGCCTCGATCTCCTGGGCTCAGGTTATCCTTCCACCTCAGTCTCACAAGTAGCTGGGACCACAAGTGTGTGCCACCACATCTGGCTAATTTTTCTATTTTTTGTAGAGAAGAGGTCTCACTATGTTTCCCAGGCTGGTCTCAAACCCCTGGGCTCAAGTGATTCTCCCACCTCAGATCCCAAAGTACTGATATTACAGGTGTGAGCCACCAGGCCCAGTTAATTTTACTATTTTTTGTAAAGAGGAAATCTCCCTATATTGCCCTGGCTGGTTTCAAACTCCTGGGCTCAAGCAATTCTCCCACCTTGGCTCTCAAAGTCCTGGTATTACAGATGTGAGCCACCACACCCAGCCAAGGGTAAGTTTTAACATTTGTGCTGGGGCCTGAAAGACAGGTAGTATTTGACTATGTAGAGACAGAGGTAAGGAGTTTTAAGACAGGAAAAATAAAGGCCAATGAGGCAGGGAACAGAACAGTCAACAGTTCACTAATAAAGTACATGTGAAAGATGACTGGGATAAAGACAAATTTTAGAGGCAGTGGAGCTGTATCATGTAAGACTCTGAAAGCCAAACAAGGAACTAGAGCTTTAGTCTGTAAGCAATGAGGAACTATTTCAAAGTTCTTGAGCAGGAGCTGAATAATTAGTCAGAAGGTCTAAAACAGACTGGGGGAAAGAGATTGTTGACGAGACAAGTTAAGAGGCTAGGCCCATAACATAAGACATAATAGCCGGGCTTGGTGGCTCAGCCTGTAATCCCACGCCTTTGGGAGCCCGCGGGTTCGAGACCCGCCTGGGCGGCAAGACCTCATCTCTACAATAAATCAAAAAACATCAGCCGGGTGTGGTAGCGCATGCCTGTAATTCCGGTTACTTGAAAGGCTGAGGCGGAAGGATCGCCGGAGCCCAGCAGATCGAGGCTACAGTGGCCAGAAGCGGCCACTGCACTCCAGTCTGGGTGACAGAGTGAGACTCCAACTCAAAAAAAAAAAAAAGAGAGAGAGATAATAAAGGTCGGTCTAGGGATGAGGCACCAGAGATGAAAGCGATGAATGGAAGAGATATTTTATTTGTGTTTTTGTTTTGTTTTGTGTTGTTTGAGTCAGAATCTCACTCTGTCACCCAGGCTGGAGGGCAGTGGCACACTCACGGCTACCCCAGCATCGACCTGCTGGGCTCTGGCGATCCTTCCACCTCAGTCTTTCAAGTAGCCAGAACTACAGGTGCACACTACTATGCCTGGCTAATTTTTTTATTTATTGTAGAGATGAGGTCTCGCCCAGTTGCCTGGGCTGGTCTCAAACCCGGGCCTCAGGCAATCCACTCGCCTTGGCCTCCCAAAGTGCTGAGATTACAGGCTGAGCCACCGAGTCCAGTCCCAATTTTTATATTTATTGTAGAGACGAGGTCCTGCCAAGTTGCCCAGGCTGGTCTCCAGCCCCTGAGCTCAGGCAATCCTCTCACCTCCACCTCCCAGAATGCTGGAATTACAGGCGTGAGCCACCACATGCAAAGAAGGATCTGCAAAGAGGTAAAAGCAGTTTCTAGGCTTGGAAGAGGATGGTGCTACAACCAAAACAGAAGATATTAAAGCAGCAGCAAGTCTGGATGGGAGAACACTGAGTCCCGGGCACAGTGAATTTTAGTATCAGTGGACATTCACATGTAATATCATGAATAAAATGTGTTAAATGACGCTGTTTAGAACAAAATCTACAATTTTGTGAAACAAGAGAAAAGAGCCCAAATTAATTGGTCTTCAGTAAAAGACTCTGATCAATGATTCAAACAAGAACATAATCTCAGAAATATAACTTGAACAGATTACATTAAGTACACACAGCAGATTAAAATTTAAAAACCCGTTTATAAAGGAAGTCTTCTTATGATCTAGAACAATCTTATCTCCCAAGAATCATCTTAAAACATGCTGATTCATGGCTAATAGTAAAGTGATACGTAGAAGTCTTGAAGAACCTTACAGCAAAAAATCACCGGTGTAATGCTTCTGTTACAATGGTAAATGCATCTCTTTTGGTCACTATCACTTGGCCCCAACTGAACCACAGTGCCACAGCAAGAGGTGGTCAGGTCAGATGACAAGCCTGACTGACAGGATGCCACTGGATACTCACTAGATTTCCTTATGTTTTCATTCCTTTCTATAATAAACACTTATCAGCTAGTAAGATGAAATCTACTTAGATGTATCCCCAACATATTCCTAGAATTCTCAAGGTCTAAGAAATAAATGATGAAATCACTTTGTGGAGGTAGGGGCAAGATAAAACCCCCACTGATAAATTGAGGGTAAACGAGGACCACAGCTATTCTGTAACCTTATCTTCTGAACACACAAAAAATCGCATCCACATAAACTAAAATGACAACTATGTGAAGATATCTAGCATATAATTTGATATTAATAAATGTTTGTTAAATTAATTCTGAATAAAAAGTGAAATCAAACATTTGAATTGTGGCTAATTTGCCTAATCAGTATATTCCACCTGCTAAATTTATTCATGTATTTATTGTTAATACTGATAGCATTATTTTTACCAGATGTAATGTCATTATTTCAGTTTAGATCTTAAGAGGAAAAAAATGAGAACTTAGTCTTCAATTATGTTTTTACTAATGATAAGCAATGTGAACAAACTGAATTAAGACGTACTTGTTTCACATGTGACTACGCCACTAAAATTATACAGCAAGCATTTGTTAAAAATCACACTGACATTTTACAGCTACTCATAAATATAACGGAATATATACACTAAATGTTAATAATGGTGTCTTTTGATTGTAGGTTTAGAAGTGACCTTCTTTTTTATTTCCTTCTTTTTCACTTATGCGTGTTTCAAAAATTTTCTATAATTAATTATACTTTATAATAAGTGTATGAAAAAGAGATCTTTTTTTTTAAAGAGAAGGAAAAAAACATACTGATGAGTTAAAAAAACATACTTACCAAGTCTCTGTGAAGCACCCAATTTGCATGGAGGTAATGGATACCATCAAGAATCTGGTAAAGTAAAGATTTAACCATAGATCTTGGCAACTGCATGGGCTTTTTATTTGCTTTTGATGCACGGTGAAACTTAATAATATGCTAAAAGTGAAAAAGTAAAAAATACTATAATATATTGTCTTTGCTAATATCTATGCCAATAAAACACAATCAAGACCATAATAAATACTCTATATTTTAAAATTACGTACTAAAGGCCAACAAGGACACACAGAAAAATAACAAAGTCAACCAAAACTGAATCTATTTTACGGGTGAATGTGACCGTGCTGACGTGGGGTTATAATGACTAGATTTACTGACACTATTAAGATTTTCATTAATAGGAGTAAAAGGTAAAGAGGGTTGATATTTAAACACTACCTAAGAATAGTATTATATTCTCTACTAACAGAATGAAAGATAAAAAAAAGAAAAAAAAAAACTATATCCTTACTATTCTATAAAAAGTCAACGCTTTCCAGGTAACACCATTGACTGTGTATATTTGCACGTTTGAATTATTGGGAATTTCCACCTTCTTTTGGCACAGAATTAATTAGGATATACTCCCAGGAGTCAATACTGACTAGGAAATCACTAGAAAGGAAGAGGGAGAGAAAAATGGGGAATTCGATTCCGCAGAAATCGACACAACTGAGGCCAGGCGTGGTGGCTCAAGCCTGTAATCCTAGCACTTTGGGAGGTCAAGGTGAGAGGACTGCCTGAGCCCACAGGTTTGAGACCAGCTTGGGCAACTTGGCGAGACCTCATCTCTGCAATAAATCAAAAAGTCAGCCGGGCATGGTGGCGTGCACCTGCTACTTGGAAGGCTGAGGTGGAAAGATCGCCTAACCTCAGGCTGCAGTGACTGTGAGCAGCGTGCCACTGCACTCCAGCTTGGACGACAGAGTGAGACTCCAACAAAAAAAAGAAAAAAAGAAAAGAAAAGATACAACTGGATTATCATATTCAAATTGTTACAGCCACATGTTATATTGTGGGTTATAAAAACATAGTAATGAAAGGGAAGAAATGTTCCTTTTCCCATCCTCAATTCCACCTCCATCCCCACCTACCCTGGGCTCTGTCCAAAAACATGCCAAAATGGTCACTGAGAGCAATCAAAAAACCCTATGTAAATAATACTGGTGAAGTTGTCAACAGCGCTCCACTAACTTTAAAATGACCAAATGGGGCCAGGAACAGTGGGTAGTTCAGGCCTGTAATCCCAGCACTTTGGGAGGTGGAAGGGAGAAAATTGCCCGAGTCCAGGGGTCCGAGATCTGGCTGGGCAACTTGGTGAGATATCATCTCTACAATAAATCAGAAAATTAGCCAGCCATGGTGGTACATGTCTGTGGTTACAGCTACTTGGAAGGCTGAGGTGGAAGGATTGCCAGAGCCCTGCAGGGTAAGGCTGCAGTGGCCATGAGTGTGCCACTGCACTCCAGCCTGGACAACAGAGTGAGACGCTAACTCAAAAAATTAGCCAGGTGTGGTGGCACACGCCTGTAGCTCTAGTACTTTGGGAAGCAGATGCGAGAGGATTGCCTGAGGCCAGGGGTTTGAGACCAGCCTGGATAACTTGGTGAGACCTCATCTCTACAAAAACTGTATAAATAACTGTATAAATAGTTTAATAATTTTACATACCATTTGGTCTTTTTTTTTTGAGTCAGAGTGTCACTCTATCACCCAGGCTAGACTTGAACCCCCAGGCTCAGGGAATCCTCGCGCCTTAGCCTCCCAAAGTACTGGGATTACAGGCTGAGCCTACCACTCCTGGCCAACTTTCTCAGTTTTCATAAATTGTTCAAAAACATTCACTTGATTTAAAAACAAAATAGAAAATTAGAGTTTATGCTGTAACAGTGATTTCCAATGGAAATATAATGGGAGCCACATACATAACTTTCAACTTTTTAATAGTCATATCAGAAAAAAAACAGGTAAAAATCAGTGTGTGCACCATATTGAACAGTACAGTCTACAGGCTTTGCCTAGTCCGGGGCACTCCCTCTTCTTCCAGCATGTCACTGACGGTCAAAGTGAAGTTCATACACTGTCAAGTAAACCTTGGGAGACACAGAGGACATAAAAAGGAATGGAGAAAAATGGGGAAACTCAATTTTTGTGTATATTCATGAAAAGAATTGAGAAAATCACACTGGAGGTTCTTGTCAATATCTGTTGTAATAGCATTTAAACTCTGAAAGTTCCTTTAAGACCTGCATCTGTTAAAGTGATTCCTAAACAGATGTATAATTTATATAAATTTTAAAAAAACCCATCATACTGAATTAAAATTTAATTATCCATAGTTTGAACTTACAGCCAAATTTGAATTTTATTACTTTTAGTAGTTTCTCATAAAATGTTTAAATGTTCTGGTTCCTAACTTTAAAATTTAGAAATTCAAATTCGCCGGGCTCGGTGGCTCAGCCTGTAATCCCGCGCCTTTGGGAGGCTGAGGTGAGTGGATTGCCTGAGCCCGCGGGTTCGAGACCCGCCTGGGCAGCGAGACCTCATCTCTACAAAAAATCAGCTGGGCGTGGTAGTGCATGCCTGTAATTCCGGCTACTCAGAAGGCTGAGGTGGAAGGATCGCCGGAGCCCAGCAGGTCGAGGCTGCGGTGGCCGGGAGTGGCCACTGCACTCCAGTCTGGGCGACAGAGTGAGACTCCAACTCAAAAAAAAAAAAAAAGAAATTCAAATTCTTTGCTTCTTTCTTATATTGATAAAACAAAGTCACACATCTACCTCTACTTGGTAGAGCCTGTTTTAAATGTTAAAATGCTGCAAGAGGCTGACCTTGACTTGGAAAGAGAAACCATTCACAAGTATATACCTGGTTAAATCTGAACCTCCTGTGACTGTCACACAAGAAAGTAATTTTCATGTATATATTAGTAATCTGCCATTAATTACTTGCATAAAATTCTTGTCACCCACTCATTAAAATGTTCTGAAGTGAAATTTCTAAATATTACAAGAACTGTCTTCTCAGAAAAATGTTAGTTCACTGCTCAAACTATGTAAACTCAGCATTTATTTTTACTGTATTTATTCTGAACTGTGGCTGACAGAGTAGGTTGTCCCCTCCGTGCATGAGCAAAACTTACTGCACACACACATGCTCCAAGCCTGTGTAAAATCATGCAGAAAACACAGCGAGGTGACACTTACCCACAAGTCATGCTCTGCATAGTCAAACAGCAGCCACACCTTCCTGTCACTGTGAGAAAGGAATACCTTCTGCAGCGCGATCACATTGGGGTGCTTCAACTCTCGTAAAAGCTGAATGCAAGAGAAAGAGGGGTCAGCAAAATAAAATGAAAAAGAAAAATACTGCCCCAAATACCACTCCTCAGAGATAAGCTCCTTGACATCTGGTGCATAGCTTTCCAATTCTTATCCTATGCGTATGTATATTTTGCTTTACTCTGTTTTACTTTCTTTCTTGCCAGGGACTACAAGTAGGAACGTATTTTCTAAACAGGATCATTTTGAATGGCAAAATGTGAAACAGTAAACAAAAGTACTATCATCTCTCTAAAGAATTAGTTATATTCTGGCACATACATATATTTTTTACAAGAGGATCAGTTCCTTGGGAGGCAGGAAGCATGTGTTAATACTGCTATCTCCACCCTAACACAGTAGTAGTGCTCAAGAAGTACTTTTCAAAAGATCAAAAGGCATTTAACAACTCCTACACTGAGCCGTGCCCAGAGCGTGTATGAGGTTTTCCTGAAAACTAGTGAGTGTGGGAATGACTCTAATGCCCATTTATAAAAACTAGAGTAGAGAACAGGTCCTGTAAGTAGAAAAAGAAATAGGCCTTCCCAAAGTCGAAGCTTTAATTTGGACTTGGACAACCTGGGAGAAAGCAGACTAGAGCAGTGAGTGAAGACTTAGCACGTGGCATGTAACAGACAGTTGCTTGATAAAATATTTAGCAATACTGACATTACGGCTCAAGGTAAAAGCCTCATAAATACACCTGCCTCGGGCTGTCCTTAACTAGGGTTCAGATTTAATAGGTGGAGAGAAACAGATTCAATGTGATAAATATTTTTAGTATCCTTTCAATGTAAAGCTCTGTGGAAGATACAAAAAGAGAAAGGGAGGAAAACTATACTGAATACCTTCTATGTGCAAGATGATTATATACAAATGCTTTTCTCTCATTTAATCCTTATAACAATCCTACGATGCACAAAGAACTCGAGGTTCAGTATGATAAAAATAACTTGGTCAAAGTGCAACAGCTAGAAAGAAAAGGGGCCGGACTTAAATAGATCGGTCTGATTCTGAAGTCCCATGCTTTTTCAACCACAGCTAAGGAGTCCTTGTCTTCAATTCCCACAATGCAGTAGGGAAGACAGACACATAAACAGATCAATGAGGCAGAGAAAAATCAACTGCTTACACTTGTAATAACATTACCAACTTTAAACGAGTGAGGTGTACCTTGAGCACCTGAGTTGGAATCACGTAAAAATCACCTGAGCTCCATCCCTCGGAGGTTTATAGACCACATCCCAGGTTCCTATTTCTTGACTGTTTTTGCCTGCAGATTCCCTCGTCCCTCAGTTTCCTCATTTTGGCTCTGCATCTCAGCTTTTTCTACTCTTCTGCACCTTGACAATGCTGCCTGAAAGTGCTCTTCCAGCTGTAACCTGGCATGATTCTGGGGTACGACTCCCTGGACTCTGCCTCCAGCCCACATGCCCTAGAACACAACTATGGAGTTGAGAGCTAGGGTGGGCTGGACTGCCGCTTGCCGGCCTTCGACTTTCTCCAACCTGTCTCAGGGTTCCCTCAAGTATTTCGTCTTGGGTCCTGGTGGGAAGGGAAGAGCTGGGAGGCAAGTGACAAGGAAAGACACAGTAGTCCTATTCCCGGTGCCAGGCCACCAGCGGCTATCTCTGTCACTACTGCTAAGAAATATAAAGTAGCCCTGCTTTTACACACGCATGATCCTAGTTAATGATGAAGTCAAAGAAGGTTCCCATTTGGAGAGATGTGAGCTCTATCAAGAGTGAGTTACTTCAGAACACACTGGGCTCTGTGACTCTGTCAAATATTTTTAAGTGCCCCAGTGCCATGCCAGGCTTAAAGTACTTAAACCCTAGTAAGAGGCCTTGCCCCAGGTACACCGGCTATCTCCCTCTTTCTGACTCCCTGATGTTGACGAACTTGAGAAAGTTTGCCTTTGTCAGATTTCTACCAAGATACATTCCCTGTGCAGCCTGCAGGGGACTGGAAGGCAAAATGCCACTGCCACCTCTGAACAAGGCTCTTGAGACATCCCATGCTGGCTCGGCCCCTGATCCCCAGACTTCAGTTGTCTGGGAGCGGGGATGCCACAAGCAGCAATATTTAACACCTCTGAAAACAATCTTCCCTGCAATTACAAGTTGTTGATCCCATGTTAAAATGAATTCACTTTAAGTCCCATGTTAAAAGATTATTTTGACTAGATAATACATTTACATGGTTCAAAAATCAAAAGTTTACATCAAGGATAAATACTGACATGTCTCACAACTGGTCCTATCTGCCGCCCTCTTGGTAAAAATGTTTATGAGCTGTTTATCCTTGTAATGTTTCTTTATGCAAATAAAAGCAAATATGAATATATATGTTTATCCTCCTTTATTTACACCAAAGACAGCATAAATATACTCACTGTTCTGCACCTTACTTTTTAAAAAACACGTTTAATCTCAGAAATCGCTCAACATCAATACAGCATCAACATATAGAAATCTTTCTGGTCCTGTTACAGCTGCATGGCGTTTCTAGATCACATTTTAATTGTGGTAAGGCAGACGTAACATAAATATACCATCTTCAGTTATTTTTAAGTATACCATTCAGTGGGATTAAGAATAATCACCATCACCACTACACATTTCCAGAACTTTTTCATCATCCCAAACTGAAAATTTATACCATTAAACAATATCTCCCTGTCCCTTCCCCCAGCCCCCAATAACCACTAATCTACTTCATATCTCCCTCAATTTGACCAGTCTAGGTGTGCACCTCATATAAGTGAAAGAAAAGAATAACAGTATTTGCCCTTTTGTGTCTGGCTTTTCTGACATAACACAATGTCTTCAATGTTCATCCATGTTGTGGCATGTATGATAATTTCACTCCTGTGTAAGACTGGATAACATTCCATTGCGTGTATATACCACATTTTGTTTATCCATTTGTCCCTTGATAAATACTTAGGTTGTTTAGCTATGAATAATGCTGCCTTGAACACTGATGTACAAATAAGTGTTTTAATCTGTTTTCAATTCTTCTGTATCTACACCCGGAAGTGGAATGGCTAGATCCCATGGTAATTCTTTAAAACCCTTTGCACTCGGAGACATCTTGCGGATCACCCACCAGCAAGTCAACCGCACTTTTTTACAAAATAGTGAAAAACCAATCACTTCGTATTACATAGTATAGTGTTGGAACCAATTACTTTATTGTAATGATATTTGACTTATAATGGAACTTGTTTCTGACAAAAAAAATCAAAATTTTATATCTTATATTTTTCTAATGTGTGGTAACAAGTGAAACAGTCATTGACATGCAGTGCAGGTTCATTGATTCATGTAGTTCAATAGTAATTTGTTTGATGTCTTCCACCTGGGACATTCAAGTTTTACAATGTCCCCTCTGAGGGAAATGCAAAGGGTTAATTTTTTGAGAAACCACCATATAAATCACCTTAAAAATATGATCTACAGATGGTCATTTCAATACTTCATAGATATCACATTTTTTACAGACCGAAGGTCTGCAGCAACCTTGTATCAAGCAAGTCTATTAGTGCCATTTTTTCCAACAGCATGCATTTACTTCATGTTATTGTGCCACATTTTGGTAATTCTTATTTTAAGCTTTTTCACTATTATTGTGTCTGTTATACTGATCTGTGATCAGTAATCTTTGATGTGACTATTGCCTATTGTAATTATTTTGAAGTGTCACAAGTTGCAACCATATAAGACAGAGAACTAAATCAGTAAAGGTTGTTCTGACTGCTCCAGTCACTAGCTGTGTCTTTCCCCAACTCCCATTTTTCTTCTATTTAAAAAAATTTTTTTTTTGAGTTAGAGTCTCACTCTGTCACCCAGACAAGAGGGCAGTGGCACATTCACAGCCACCCCAGTGTCGACCTGATGAGCTCCAGTGATCCTTCTACCGCAGTCTTCCAAATAGCCAGAACTACAGGAATACCTGTGGGCTCAGGCAATCTACTCACCTCGGCCTCCCAAAGTGCTGGGACAACAGGCTGAGTCACCGAGCCTGGCCACCACCTCCCATCTTTATACCTCTCCCCAAGTCTCCCTACTCCCTGAAACTAATAACCCTACAATGGCCTCTAAGAGTTCAAGTGAAAGGGAGTCTCACACATCTCTCACATTAAATCAAAGGCTAGAAATGATCACACTTAGTGAGGAAGGCACATCAAAAGCCAAAATAGATTGAAAGTTAGGCTTCTTGTACCAGTTAGCCAAGTTGTGAATGCAAATTTAAAAAAAATTTTTTTTTGAGTTGAAGTCTCACTCTATCACCCAGGCTGGAGCACAGTGGCATGTTCCTGGACACTGCAGCCTCTACTTGCTGGGCTCAGGTGATCCTTCCATCTCAGTCTTCCAAGTAGCTGGAACTACAGGCACGTGCCACCACGCCTGGCTAATTTTTTGATTTATTGTAGATAACAGGTCTCGTCAAGTTGCCCAGGCTGGTCTCGAACGCTTGGGCTCAGGCAATCCTCTCACCTCGGCCTCCCAAAGTGCTAGGACTATAGGTGTGAGCCACCGCACCCGGCCCAGATAAAATTTCTTAAAATTGAAAGTGCTACTCCAGTGAACACAAGGATGACAAGAAAGCAAATCATGTCATATTGCTGATATGAAGAAAGTTTGAGTAATCTGGAGAAAAGATCAAAACAGCAACATTTATTTTAGACAAAACCTAATCCAGAGCAAGGCCCTAACTCTATTTAATTCTATGAAGGTTGAGAAGGGTGAGGAAGCTGCAGAAGAAAAGGTTGAAGTTCACAGAGGTTAGAGGAATAAAGCAGCAAGTGCTGGCGGAGAAGTTGTCAGTTATCCAGAAAACCTAGTTAAGATCCTCAATGAAGGTGACTGTACTGAATGACAGACTCTCAGTGTAGACAAAAGAGGGCTTCCTTTTTTTCCCTAGACATCTAGGGCTTCCATAGCTAGAGAGCAGAAGTCAATGCCTGGTTTCAAAGCTTCGAAGGATTCTCTTATTAGGGACTAAGGCAGCTACTGACCTGACGTTGAAGTCAAGGTTTATTTACCATTCTAAAAAAATTATAGGTCCCATAAGAATAAAGCTAAATCTACTCTGCCTGTGCTATGTAAATGGAAAAACAAAGCATGGATGACAGCGTATCTGCTGACAGCATGATTTACTGAATATTTTAAGCCCACTGTTGAGACCTATTACTCAGAAAAAAGAAATTCCTTTCAAAAAATTCCTGCTTATTGACAATGCCCCTGGTCATCCCAAGACTCTGAGGGAGATATACAAGGAGATTGATGTTGCCTTCATGGCGCTACCACAAAGCCCATTCTGCAACCATGTTTCAAGGAGTGATTTTGGCTTCTAAATCTTTTTTTTTTGAGTTGGAGTCTCACTCTGTCGCCCAGACTAGAGTGCAGTGGTCACTGCAGCCTCGACCTGCTGGGCTCCGGCGATCCTTCCACCTCAGCCTTCCGAGTAGCCGGAATTACAGGCATGTGCTACTACGCTGGGCTAATTTTTGATTTATTGCAGAGATGAGGTCTCACCAAGTTGCCCAGATGGGTCTTGAACCCGTGGGCTCAGGCAATCCACTCACCTCGGCCTCCTAAGGCGTGGGATTACAGGCTGAGTCACCAAGCCTGGCTGGTTTCTAAATCTTATTGCTTAAGAAATACATTTTGGCCGGGCTCGTTGGCTCAGCCTGTAATCCCAGCACTTTAGGAGGCCAAGGCAAGTGAATTGCCTGAGCCCGCGGGTTCGAGACCCGCC
>NW_007255864.1:208419-238937 GCF_000164805.1 Carlito syrichta | reverse complement strand
GTGGTAGTGTGCACCTGTGGTTCCAGCTACTTGGAAGGCTGAAGCGGAAGGATCGCCTGAGCCCAGCAGGTCGAGGCTGCGGTGGCCAAGTGTGCCACTGTACTCCTGTCTGGGCGATGGAGTGAGACTCCAACTCAAAAAAAAAATACATTTCACTCTTTAGTCTCGGCTGCCACCATGCCATCCAGACTGAGGAAGCCCAGAAACTTTGGGCCACATGAGCCATGACCACAGCCGCATCGGCAAGCACCAAGAGCACCCAGGAGGTCATGGTAATGCTGGTGGCTTGCATCATCACAGGATCAATTTCAACAAATATCACCCAGGATACTTTGGGAAAGCTGACATGAGGCATTACCATTTAAAGAGGAACCAGAGCTTCTGCCCAACCATCAACCTTGATAAATTGTGGACTCTGGTCAGTGAGCAGACAAGGGTGAATGCTGCTAAAAACAAGACTAGAGTTGCTCCCATCATTGATGTGGTACGATCAAGCTACTACAAAGTTCTGGGAAAGGGAAAGCTCCCAGAGCAGCCTGTAATCTTGAAAGCCAAATTCTTCAGCAGAAGAGCTGAGGAGAAGATTAAGGGTGTAGAGGAAGCCTGTGTCCTGGTGGCTTGAATTCACACGGAGGGAGGTTCATTAAATGCTAACAAATGCTAAAAAAAAAAAAAAAATACATTTCATAAAGATGTAGTTACCATAGATAAGATTCCTTGTAGGATCCGGGCAAAGTAAACTGTAAACCTTCTGGAAAGGAGTCACCATTCTAGATGCCATTAAGAACATTCGTGGCTATTACCATGGCTATTGCCAGGTCACTACCTTGCTAAGCTATGATGTGGCCATATGCTCTTTGAGCTATGGCCAGGACATGTTTTCCCAAGCTTTGGCCCCCTACCCTCCATTAGGGAGGTGAATCCCTCCCCCCTTTACTCTACTTTCTAAATAAACTATATCTCCTCATCTTAAAAAAAAAAAAAAAAAAGGCCAGACTCGGTGGCTCAGCTTGTAATCCCAGAACTTTGGGAGGCTGAGATGCGTGGATTGCCTGAGAGCCTGAGTTTGAGACCAGCCTGGGCAACTTGGCGAGACATCTTTACAATAAAAATAAAAACTAGCCAGGCATGGTAGCACGTGTCTGTAGTTCCGGCTACTCGGAAGGCTGAGGTGGAAGGATCGCTGGAGCCCAGAAGGTGGACGCTGGAGTGGCTGTGAGCGTGCGTGCCACTGCACTCCAGCCTGGGTGAAGGAGTGAGACTCCAACTCAAAAATAAAAACAAAAAAAAGAACATTTGTGATTCTAGGGAGAATCAAAATTTACAGGAGTTTGGAACAAATAGATTCCAACCCTCATAAACGATGTTGAGGTGTTTGAGACTTCCGTGGAGGAAGTAATTGCAGGTGTGGTGGAAACAGCACGAGAACAAGAAGTGGAGCCTGAAGATGTGACTGACCTGCTGCAGCCTCATGATCAAACCTAAATGAATGAGGAGTGGCCCCTTACAGAAGAGCAGAAACAGCAGTTTCTTGACAGTCTACTTCTGGTGAAGATGCTGTGAATATTGTTCTTCTAAATATTTATACAGATACATAGTTGTTTCCATAAGTCACCAAATAGACAATTTACATTGTCTACAAGGAAATCTTTCATGAAAGGAAGAGTCCATTGATGCGGCAAACTTCATTGTTGTCTTATTTTAAGAAAGTGCCAAAAAATAAAACATAAATACATAAATGAACAAAATAAAATTCAAAAAAAAGAAATTGCTACCACAGCCTTCAGTAACCACCACTCTGATCAGTCACCAGTCATCAACATTGAGACAAGACCTTCCAAGGGAAACAGATTGCAACTCAGACGATCACTAGCATTTTTAGCAATAAAGTTTTTGTTTGTTTTTTAGTTGGAGTCTCACTTTATCGCCCAGGCTGGAGTGCAGTGGCATACTCACGGCCACCCCAACATCGACCTGCTAGGCTCTGGAGATCACTTCGCCTCAGCCTTCCAAGTAGCCGGAACTACAGGCACGCACTACCACACCCAGCTGATTTTTTGATTTATTGTAGAGACGAGGTCTCGCCAAGTTGCCCAGGCTGGTCTCGAACCCACAGTCTCGGGCAATCCCCTCACCTTGGCCTCCCAAAGTGCTGGGATTACAGGCTGAGACACCGATCCTGGACAGTAAAGGATTTTTAATGAGGCTACGTACATTGTCTTTTTAGACACAATACTACTGCACACTTAATAGACTATATAGTATAAACATAACTTTTATATGCACTGGAAAACCAAAGAATTTGTGTGACCTGCTTTATTGTAATATTCACTTTACTGCAGTGGTCTGAAACATCTGTACTTCATTTCAATATCTCTGATCTAGTCATATGTCTGTTCTAAGAATTCTCCTTTGAATGGGTTGTAACATCAGTTTGGTTCCTTCATTCAATAAGTTAACTAAAATCTTTAAAATGTGTTCATTTTATATCTGTTCCACAGTCATAATTTTACTTTTTTAAAAACAATCCTTTAATAATACTCATTTTACAGGAATGTTACTTGAACTGACATGAAGGTGTTTATATGTTATTTATTGTCTGTCTCTCTCCATTAACATATAAGCTTCATGAAGGCAAAGAATTTTGTTGGTTTTATATCCCCAGTGCTTAAGATAGTACCTAGTAAATAATAAGCATTCCATGAGCATTTGTCAAATGAATTAAATCTACTGAACTGGTTCCTCCTATTCATTAAATAAACTAGTAAATGGCCTGTAGCATTATAAAATGTTGCAACCGTTTTATAAATTATTCTCTTTCAAAGGTGTTTTGAAACATTTGTTAACAAATTGAATAGACTGTATCTAAGATAGTGCTTCCAGGGACACTGATGCTCCACAAGCTACACCGACTCTGGGCCTAAAAACAAGCAGTTCTCTCAGTCAGCGCCTTCTTGGCTCACGTTCAAGAGCACTGGTGAGACATAAGAGCAGAAACCTGTCTCTGAGCACCCAGGAGGGGTGCTTCACCGGGCATCCCACTCAAAGAGTAAAGGCGTGCTGCGGGGGAAGGGGGGCTCCTGAAAGGGCCATGAGGGCAACTCACAACAAATTCCTAGAGACAATGACAACAGGGGAACAGGGGACAGTGGGGACAGACCGGAAGAACTCAAGCAGAGCAGTTATTGTCAAGGTTGGTTTACAAGTAAATACTGGATCCTAGATAAACATCACACACGGGTGTGCTTGCTACTCCTATTTATTAAAGCATACAAGAAAGTTAGCTTTTCTATGCTGTTTACTGAAAGCAGCAAATGAACGACAGCAATAAACAACCTCGAAGGTCAATAGTAAGAAAACTGGTAAGTAAATTATGGCACATCGGCATTGTAGCCTCAGATACACATACTTAAAAGATTTTAATTACATGAGAAAATATTTATGCTATACAGTCATAATGTCATAATACAAAACAATCTGTAAAATATGAAATGATACATTTAAAAACAGAAAATACACCAAAACATTAATAGTAGTTATTTCTGGGTGTGAGATTACGCAAGAGTTTTCTTTCTATTTTTCTTTTTTTTTCAAGATTTCTACAATGAGCATTACTCTTATCATTTTTAAAACTATGGGCTGGGTGCAGAGGCTCACACCTGTAATCCCAGCACTTTTGGATGTGGAAGCAAGAGGACTGCTTGAGCCCAGGTGTTCGAGACCAGCCTGGGAAACACAGCAAGACCTTCACAGGAAAAAACAAAAACATTAGCCAAATGTGGTGGCGCATGGCAGCTAGCTACTCAGGAGGCTGACAGAAAGAATTACTTGAAACCAAGAGTTGAAGGCTGTGATGAGCCTTGATTGTGCCACTGCACACCAGCCTGGGCAATGGCGTGAGACCCTAATGCAAAATAACAACAACAACAACAATAATAAATTCACACACACTCCAAAACATTGCCCTTTCCAGAAATCCACCTGCCAAAAAGGGTACCAGCTTCTTCTTATATGGTTATCTGAGAAGGAACACAAGGAAAGAAAGAGATGGCCATGCTTGCACTTTCTCTAACTCTTGGCGACATCAGATTTTACCAATGGACTCTGATCTCCTGTCTCAAAAATATTTGTTCAGGCCGACATTATGCAACTACAAATCTGCGTAATCACATGTAAGCAGCAGTTGGGTAGACCATGAGTTTCCCGAGCCAGATACTCACAGCAGAGTAACACGATTCAAGGGAGCCTAATGAAGGAAGTTCTGTAAACATGCCAATATTTTATCTGATCCCCTCAAGGCACATAAGAAGTTATAAAAAGTGCCCACTTTTCACTGTCCTAAATGTATCATAATCTTAGAATTCCAACCTTAGTTTTGGGGAGCCTTGTGCCAAACTAAAAACTCCAGAATTCACATATGTTTTTTGTTTGTTTGTTTGTTTGTGTTTTTGAGTTGGAGTCTCACTCTGTCACCCAGACTGGAGTGCAGTGGCACGCACCCGGCCACCACAGCCTTGAACTGCTGGGCTCCAGCGATCCTTCCGCCTCAGTCTTCCAAGTAGCTGGAACTACAGGCACGCGCTACCACACCTAGCTAATTTTTCTGATTTACTGTAGAGACGAGGCCTCACCAAGTTGCCCAGGCGGGTCTCAAACCCTCAGGCTCAAGCAATCCACTCACCTCAGCCTCCCAAAGTGCTTGGATTACAGGCTGAGCCACCAAGCCCGGCCTCATATGTGTTTTTATCCACACAGTTTTCTTCCCTTTTCACTTTCTGTTCTCTATGATACCCCCATGGGTCTCTGATTCCTTTTTCAAGGGTATTCTGAATGGAAAGGTCCTCTTATACTTCAATAACTCACTTACCTCAAAGTAAACCCACTTTCTGATCTTGTTGCCTTCTTACAAGTAACAGTTTGACTCATTTGGCCATCATCACCCCCCTTGTTGAGGACAGTGTCAACTACTCTAATTTAAAAAGCACTGGGTGTATCACTTTTACAATGTACCTCCTCCCCCTCCCAAAGAACTGAGGGTAAATGAAGTGGTGTATTTTATGGCAAACAGGAGAGTTGCCTAATTCCAAAAATGCTCCAATATTCCTACAACTGTAATTTAGGAATGAGCCTTTGAACCTTGACACTTGACACCCATGAAAGGCCTTCTGTAAGCAGGTCTTCACAAGCACATCATGTGTGTTACAGCCTTCCGCAAGGGGCACTCACTCTCTGAAAAGGGGGTCCAGAAAGACAATATCCAGCTCTGGTTCAAGGTGACCCTACATTTTTGGCTTTGTTTTGGTTTTATTTTAGTTCAGTGACAAGCTTAGGTATCACTCATAAGCGGCTTGGAGGCAAATGTTCCCCATAGCCACTCAGAAGAAGTGACAGCGAAACAGCAGGTATAACGCAAAAAAGAGAAAAAAAATTACAGGCCTTAGAATGTGGAGATTGAGTTAGAGTTCAGTCTTGCTAGCAGTATGACATTAAGTAAGTTGCTTAACCCTCCTGAGTCTCACGGAAAAATATCTACTTACAAACATACAATTTCTATAAGGAATAAATGAATATAAGTTCATTAAGTATATAACAATGCTTGGAACATATTAAGCATCAGACAAACTGTAGCTTTTTTTATTTTTAGAAAGCAGGATTTATTGAGAGGACAGAGAAGCTCCCACAGTGGGAGGGAACCTGAAGGGGTTACCCCTGTAGCTTTTACTCTTATTATAACCACCACTATTTGCAAGGATGTTATGAAGACTAAATGAGATTATCTATGTAGAATGTGTAGTATAGTTCTTGATAAACAGCAGCTGTTACTGTTGTTATGCCTGTACTTAAGTGAAAACTTCAAAGCTAACCACTGCAGGCAATCACAAATCACAGATAGAGAATAAGGCTGAGATGGCAAATACCATGGAATTTCCTTACTGAAGTGCTGGGAACACACCTTTAGTAGATTTTATAGTAATAAAACAGCTACAGGAAAGTTATTTTCCTTTCCATTTTGCCACAATCAGGTTTCTTTTTCTCTCTGACTTCTAAATTTTGCATGTACTTGATTGGAGAGAGATATTTAATCTTTTATGTAAGTTTATTTTGAGAAAACGGGATATACTTCTTATAAGTCAATGAAATTCTGAATATACAAAGTTTAAATATGAAATATGACAAACAAAACAATGTGTTTACAAAGTAAAATCTAAATTACCTGGAATTCTCAGGGGCAGTCTAGCTCATTTTCTGATGCATTAAGGGATAATCAGAAAACCTTTTTTTTGCAATTCTCCTTGTTGAAAACCTTTCTACCATCACAATTAAACAAAACTAAATTTGTATTTGACGCTAGGCATTCTTTCAGCAGTAAGCTCCCAACAAATGTTTATTTTTTTCTCATTTTTCCTTTTTTCGCCTTGAAATAGAATGGGGGGGGCAAACTTACTTAAAATTCCCTACTTATTAGACTCCAGCTTAAAAAGAAAAAAAGTGTCAACTTATTCTCCAGAATTCTATCCCCAATCCTGTTTTCTTCCTTGGTCCTACAGTTTTGCTTGACATCTCGCCCATGTCCCTGAGCTGTAGCTGCCACTTCCAAATTCCCAAATCTCAATCTCTGGGCCTAATTTTACTCATAAACTAACACCGATTTCCAACTCTGCATATATACATCTACATGGACATCCCCCTCTACCTCAAAATCCACAAATGCAAACTGACATCACTTGCCTGCTTTCACCTCCTTGAGTGCTCACATACCTGCTATCATGCCAATATGTCCCAATCCTTAAGGCAGGCTCACAACCTTATAGTCAGTGTTCAATCACCAAGTGCTATACTCTGTCTCTTAAATATGACTCATTAATTCCCACCTTGATAATTAAACCCTTAACTATTATATACACATGTACTCTTCTCTGTGCCTGGAAAGATAAAAAAATATCCCCGTCGTCTTTGCCTGACTGGCACCTACTTACTTTCTGGAAAGAGCTCATTTACTACTTTTGAAACTTCATCTGAAGTAGGTATCTCTCTCCTGTGTTCCCATCAATACTGTTTTCCCTTAACAAGCTGCTAAGTAAATAAAATTATGACATGCCATAATTATCTGTCTCCCTTAACAGATGGCAAGGTCCTAGAAAGCAGGAATGCCTTCCATCTATACATTTCCACTGACTCGCATAAGCCAGATACATGGTAGGTGTTCAACTCGTTGAAGACAAACAGCGCCTATCTCTTTTAACATACTCTCTGCATTGATAACAAATATCTAAGATAAAAAGTCTGAGAATGTTAGCTCTCCTACTCCAACATTCAAAGCTTTTAAAAATACTGGAGAAACACTCGTGGAGCCAGAGGTGGTGATTCACCGAATTAGAATGACCTTAACCGGCTAGGCTCCGTGGCTCAGCCTGTAATCCCATGCTTTGGGAGGCCAAGGTGAGTGAACTGACTGAGGCTGCGGGTTTGAGACCCGCCTGGGCAACTTGGCAAGACCTCATCTCTACAATAAATCAAAAAAATTAGCCGGGCATGGTAGTGTGCGCCTGTAGTTCCAGCTACTTGGAAGGCTGAGGTGGTAGGATTGCCAGAGCCCAGTAAGTTGAGGCTGCGGTGGCTGGGAGTGTGCCACTGCACTTCAGTCTGGGAGACAGAGTGAGACTCCAACTCAAAAAAAAAAAAGAATGACCTTAACCAGCACAGCATAACATCCCTGGAGAAGGTGATTGCTGTTGACTGGATCAGAGGCACAGAGGAAAAGCTTCTCAAAGTGAAAGAACCAATTCAGAGGCCTACCAAGACTTGAAGAATCACCACAAGAAAACACCCTCAGGACAAAGGTTCTATGACACGGCTGGCTCCCAGAGGAGCACCCACAAGTGACACAGGGACTAAACAGTTCTTCCAAGGCCGTCAAGCAGATGACTTCCCTGAGTATTGAGCCAAGAGTTGAGGTGAAGTCGCCTGGGCAGATGCTTAAGTCACCTATTAGAGTAAATTGATTACCAGTTGTTTAAAAAAAAGAAAAATGGAAAAACAATTTGTAGTACAATGGACAGAGAATGGGAACATTTCATAAAAATATCAATTAGTCAAAAATACTTTTTAAGATTCAAAAATTACATGATAATATGACCAGCTCATTTAATTTAAGAATGCAAATTGATGTGATAGAGATATATTTTTTATCTACAAGACTGGGAAATTTTTTAAAAGCTTAATAGTATCTAAATGGCATCAATAAGAAACTGGTTGAAGAAATTAAGATCTATCCTTACAATAAAATATTATATAGCTATTAAAAAGAATGGGAGCCAGGCTTGGTGACTCAGCCTGTAATCCCACGCCTTTGGGAGGCTGAGGTGAGTGGATTGCCTGAGCCCGTGGGTTTGAGACTGGCCTGGGCAGGCGAGACATCATCTCTACAATAAATAAAAAAATTAGCTGGGCGTGGTAGCGCACGCCTGTAATTCCGGCTACTCGGAAGGATCACCGGAGCCCAGCAGGTCGAGGCTGCAGTGGCCGGGAGCGGCCACTGCACTCCAGTCTGGGCAACAGAGTGAGACTCCAACTCCAAAAAAAAAAGAATGGGATAAAAATAAGATAGACAGCCGGGCTTGGTGGCTCAGCCTGTAATCCGGCTTTGGGAGGCTGAGGTGAGTGGATTGCCTGAGCCCGCAGGTTCAAGACTCGCCTGGGCAACTTGGCGAGACCTCATCTCTACAATAAATCAAAAAATCAGCTGGGCGTGGTAGCGCATGCCTGTAATTCCGGCTACTCGGAAGGTTGAGGTGGAAGGATTGCCGAAGCCCAGCCGGTCGAGGCTGCGGTGGCCGGGAGCGGCCACTGTACTCCAGTCTGGGCGACAGAGTGAGACTCCAACTCAAAAGAAAAAGATAGACATGTATTGTTGATGTGGAAAGATCACTAAGATATAATATTAAGCGATAAGGATCAAACAGAATATATACCTTTGGTTTTTTTAAAGATACATACATAATAGTATATACATTAAACATTTCATTAAGGCCATAAAAAAAATCACTTATAATAGTTACTTTTCTGCAGAAGGGCCAGGTGTTAAGGAAAGCAAAGATTTAAATTTTTTTCTTTTAGGCTGGGTATGGTGGCTCACACCTGTAATCCCAGTACTTTGGGAGGCCAAGGCAAGAGGATTGCTTGAGCCCAAGAATATGAGATCAGCCTGGGCAACATAGTGAGATCTTATCTCTACAAAAAACCCCAAAACTCAGCCATCCATGGTGGCACACATGTGCAGTCCCAGCTACTTGGGAGGTTGAGGCAGAAGGACTGCCTGAGCCCTAGGAGGTGGAGGTTGCAGTGGACCGTGATCGTACCACTGTACTGCAGCCTGGGCAACACAGTGAGACGCCAACTCAATAAATAAATAAATACGGTATGCCAAAAACATGTATACACATTTTAAGTGATGTTTGCTATAATCAGAAGTATCTGGATGCTGATGGTAACCACTTTGTGCACCTTTTTTAATTGCAGGAGTTAAACATGACTTGTATTCACCTTACTGAAAATTATAATTTTAATACAGATTTTTTCCTTTCTTAAAATGTGTACACATTTTTTGGCACCCTCTGTACATCCATAAAAATGTTTATATTGTATCGTTCTGTACTGCTTGAATATAATAATTTAGCAATTGATATACTATTTGAATTCTTAGTATGCATAATATCAATAGGAGTTACCTGAGGAACACATATGAATGGCTACTTTATGTTGCTCTGCATTTTTTAAATTTATTTTTTGTAAAAATATACTATAAGGTATTGTTTTTCAAACTGTAGCTTCTGCTCCATTACTGAATTATGAAATCAGTTTACTGAATTGCAACCAGTACTTTCTCACAAGTGACATCACCTACTGGACTAGACTAGAAAATAACTGAAAATACTATGCACATCATGGATTATGAACAAGAAAAAAGTCAGATCAAGGAGGGTCCGAAAGTATCCAAGAGGCAAAGTCTGAAAACCACTGCTCTAAGATATTATGTGAATAGTATTCTGAATAGGATGGTTAGGAAAAATCTTGATGTCGTAATTTACATTTCAAAATCAAGAGTCATTTTATATTAAGCACAATTTTTTTTTTTTTTGAGTTGGAGTCTCACTCGGTCGCCCAGACTGGAGTGCAGTGGCCGCTCCCAGCCACCGCAGCCTCGACCTGCTGGGCTCTGGCGATCCTTCCGCCTCAGCCTTCCGAGTAGCTGGAATTACAGGCATGCGCTACCATACCCAGCTGATTTTTTGATTTATTGTAGAGATGAGGTCTCGCTGCCCAGGCAGGTCTCGGACCCGCGGGCTCAGGCAATCCACTCACCTCAGCCTCCCAAAGGCGCGGGATTACAGGCTGAGCCACCGAGCCCGGCTTAAGCACAGTTTTTACATGTCAATTCTTGATATGACCAACTTGAAAAAATACTATTAATTGAAATGCTAATGAAGAAACAATACAATTTATGAAAATTCAGAAAGAAACTCTAAAAAGACAGCTGCATAACACACACTAAGACTTAAATGGATTCTAAACACTGAACCTATATACAGATATTTGGAATAGGCTTACATTATGTATTACACACATCAATGTCTTTCGACTGGATAAGACTAAAATTAAAGAAGTTCAGAGTGTCTATATATATGTAGAGGTAACCAAAACATTCTTAAAATACTAGGCTACCTAAAAATTCCAGAATATTGACAGAAGACCAAATAGGTCAAATATACATGTAAAAATAATCAGAGCATGTATTTTAAGGTTTATTACCAGTATGCTATTGTTGTTTTCAAAATAATGTGCTTGTTCTGGTGCAGACATAGTCTGTTGCCCAGTCAGCCATCATTGTGATCAGGGTAGATAACCACGAAATGACTTGCCAGGATTAGGAACACAGTTAAGTCAACAAATTAAAGGGAACGAAATAAAAAAGTTTTGCTTTCATTAACATGGCAACCAGACCATGTACTGTATATTATACAGAGGAATCACAGAAAATCTGCTTGTCTTTCTTTAGTTTCACTAACTTCAATTTCATGTATCATCACTATTTATCTTCCACTATCTTTTTCTCCCTTTTATCCAACGCTTCCCATTCCTTTCCATTCATTAAGGCTTTACTCTTAATGATCTCTTACTCTTCTGAATCTCTTTGGAGATGATCTATACCACTCATTTGGAATTTAGTAAATGATCTCTTGTATTATTTATATTTCCCTATTTTATATACAGGGTGACCAAAAAATGTATACATATTTTAAGTATGACAGTCTCTCAAAAGATGACATTAATTGAATGAACGCTAGTGTTACTATGTGGCAGGCAGGACAGTCAAAGAAAATGGTAGAAGCACGTTGAGAAAATAACATACTACACAGTGCTACATAATTCAATTAAACTTCAGAAAGTAATAAAAAGATAACTCTCTAAATTTGTATATATTTTTCAGCACCCTGTATATACTTATGTCAACTATTTGGTAAAGTGTATAGTCATTCCACATTATGAATACAATCAGTACCAAAAAATCCTTTTAGTTATCATTTTAAATTCTCATGTAACCCAGAAGTCAGATGTTGCTCAGGGCATGGGCTCCATAACTAGATAGATTTAGGTAATATACATGTGCCCGGAGTGAGGCCGACAAGTCCAAGAGAGGAAGGAAGGACAGCACCTGCCATGGCAACGGCAATAAGGACAGAAGGAGGGGATGGGTAGGAAGAGCACAGGGTGGAATCAGTAATGTTGAGTGATTGGTAGGCTGTGGGCAAACGTCTCCGGATGGTGTGAGCAGTGGAAAGGATGGCGGTACAAGCTAGAAATAAGGAAAAGCATCAAAGGCTTACAGTGCAGAGAAGACGTGATGGATTCAAGCCATGCACGGGGCATATGGACAGTGAAGCCTGGTTATCTGGAGCTGGAGCTCAGGAGAGAGAGGTCAACTTTAGAATTTTAGAACTTGGGAGTCATCAGTACAGAGATGAGATTGCCCAGGAAATGTTCTACAGAGAAGATGAGAAGGGTAATTAATAGAGAGCTCTTTTGGAAAGCAAAAGCATTGAAGTGTCTGAAAAGAAACACGAGAAAGGATCACACAGACACAGAATGCATGCTCAAAGAAGTAGAAGCCTCCTTTTCCCAGGAAGGGATATTTTTATAAAACCAAGAAAGGTTTCCTTCCGCCCAGAAGGAAGAAAAGGTAACAATTTCAAGTATTAAAAGAAGCCTCTATTAGAGTTGTTAACCCCTATTAGAGGTACTTGGGAAGCTTGGAAAGAATAGTTTTCTCCACTAAAACCTAAGTTCCATGAAGACAGATAGATATGTCTGTCTTGTTCATTGTTACATATTGCACCAAGAATGAGATCAGCCATGTGTGGGCATTTAACAAACACTTCCAAACTAAATTGGTAGTGGAAACAAAGCCAGACAGCAACAAAGGCTAGGATGCCCTTGATGGTTAATGGTCAAGAGAAACCAAATGGCTATGGAAGGAGGGGCATTAAGGGCTCAGAGAGAGGGTTTTGTACCCTTTGCTTTGTTATAATAGATTTAAGTGTTTTAAAAATATGGAGACAGAAAATCCATGGAGAAAAAAGAGAAATCTGCTCATAATTCACACGTGGCCCTTCTCGGAATTGTGTACAATTTTAGCCAGATGAATATCAATTTGGTAGAAGATTTGAGGTTTTTTTGGATGAGTAGGAAAAAATATCCAAGTCAAGCAACATAAGATTATGATACGGAACAGAATGGCCTCCTTACAGGTGAGTGTAGCAAAACAGCTATTATCCCACTGTGTCTTTTCTTAGCTACCTCCCTTACTTTGAAGAGGTCCCTGTAGCAGTAGATAAGACACTGCAAGAGTCAGAGGTTGACAATGGTAAGGTAAAAGGAGGTGGCAGAACTAAGGAAATGGGGAAGGAAGTAGCAGTAGCTAAAGGATCCTTCAAGAAGAGCATACTTTTTTTTTATGTTTTGAGTTGGGGTCTGTGTGTTGCCCAGGCTAACGTGCAGTGGCATGATCACAGTTCACCACAGCCTTGACCTCCTGGCTCAGGCGATCCTTCCACCTCAGCCTCCTGGGTAGCTGGGACTACAGGCACACACCACCATGCCCAGCTAATTTTTTTATTTTTTGTAGAAATGAAGTCTTGCTACATCGGCCAGGCAGATCTTGAATCAGGCAATCTTCTTGCCTCGGCCTCCCTAAATGCAGGTATGAGCCACCGTGCCCAGCTTCTGTTGTTAATATAGAAATAGGGAGCCGGGCTTGGTGGCTCAGCCTGTAATCCCGCACCTTTGGGAGCCCGCAGGTTCGAGACCCGCCTAGGCAGTGAGACCTCATCTCTACAATAAACCAAAAAAATCAGCTGGGCGTGGTAGCGCACGCCTGTAGTTCCAGCTACTTGGAAGGCTGAGGCGGAAAGATCGCCGGAGCCCAGCAGGTCGAAGCCTGGGTGACAGAGTGAGAGTCCAACTTAAAAAAAAAAACAAAAAAAAAACAGGATAAGATCCACATCATTTAAAACAAATAAACAAAAAAACCCCATGGTCTCACATGAGCTCCCACGGTTCAGGACACCTCAAATTTAAATCTAGGGACCCTATTAAATGTGAGCGTACTATAAAAGATCCAATCAAAGAATATAATGATATTATATCAGCAGCTTCTCTTATCCTAAGTATTTCTGAACATATCACCACCAAAGCTCTGTGACCGGACTTTCTGGTGTTCTGGCTGGCAGCCTCCTGTCCGCATCCTCCCTCCCGCCATACCTAAACACCTCTAGGCTGTCAGCATGGCCGTGACCCCGACCTGTAAACACTCACTTCAGCTTTGGCGCAAGTGGCCAGTCCTCTGTGGAGTCTTTTCCTCTGGTCCCTTTTGCCCTCACGCTGTCTACCAACCACCCTCTGTCAAAACACATGGATCCTTTTTTCCTTGGCTCCCTGCTGTACCCATCTACATCTGCCATATCCGGTGGGGTTTGGATATCTCTCTGAAAGCACTACCACTTGAGGGTTGAAACCCTTTTTTTCATTCAACTGACTCTTCTCCAGAGCCTGGAACAACCTGACACATAATGTGGACTCTAAGCAAAGCAGAATATGAAAGACAGCGCCAAGCAAGGTTTATGGAAATACACCACGTGAAGCTACCCATAGGCAGTGACCTGGCCACGAGTCGACAGTTTTGCAAACATTCCACATCACCACAGAGCCACGGAAGCTGAGCCACAGAAACAAGCAACCACAAAACAGAACCATTTCCAAACTATTCCATGTACTAGTTTTGCCCAGATTACAAACAATGCAAGTTAAAACATAACTCAAGGTATACTCTGTCGTCTTCTCATATGTAAATGTGATTAGAACTACAATTCTTTTTTTTTTGAGTTGGAGTCTCACTCTGTCGCCCAGACTGGAGTGCAGTGGCCACTCCCAGCCACCGTATCCTCTACCTGCTGGGCTCCAGCAATCCTTATGCCTCAGCCTTCCGAGTAGCCGGAATTATGGGCATATGCTACCACGCCTGGCTGATTTTTTGATTTACTGTAGAGATGAGGCCTTGCCAAGTTGCCCAGTCGAGTATCAAACCCGCAGGTTCAGGCAATCTACTCACCTCAGCCTCCCAAGGCGAGGGGTTACAGGCTGAGGCACCGAGCCCGGCTTAGAACTACAATTCTACCTGGAAGACCGTCTTTCAATCACCCTACCATCTTTCCACTGGCCTTAACTGTGCTTTGTGTCGATTGTCTCTAGTCACAAAAATGGTTGTGCAATTCTAAACAGAGTGATAAAACCTCTATTAGAAGTCATAAACCTTTCATCCACTTACCATGAGTCATTTTTTTAAACTGGTATAGCTTATGTTAATGACTTAAGCACACAGAAGGTTCTACACATTTTTAAATGAAAAAGATAACATATGCTCACATGCAAGACCAAAACACAAGGAAGAAAATATAAATCACCTGTAATCCAACCAACCAGAGACAACTTGTTAATATTTTCATCTGTATCTTCCAAACCTTTTCCTAAGCACACAGGCATATCACCATGATCAGTAAGAAGCTGCTACTCATAATGCTTTTATGACCAAATAATGCAGATTCCATGCTAAGCAACACAGGTATGTTATTTCATTGAATCTTCAAAAAAATTCAATGAGGGGGGTAGGCACTTGTTTTTTTAATAGTCTAGATATCTCTTTAAAAAAAAAAAAAAATCTATTATGCCATGAATTCCCAGGGCATAGGCTGGGGTAGCTAGGGCTCTTTTCTAGTGGTTCTCCCAAAACGTGCTTCTCCGAAGGGTGCTGGCTCACACTTCAGCTACCTGTCTCTTTGGCTTCCTTCTTTGGCTACTTGTCTTCCTTCACATGTTCCAGAAGCCATCTTGGTTCTCGGACTGCTTACTATGCTCACTACGATTAATTCTCTTGGCAAAAACCTGGCCTTTGTTCGTAACAATATCAATGGCATGCTGGGTAACACTGCTGGTGGACTCTTCCAGTTTCACCCTGGTAATACTGCAGGAGGACCTTCCTGAACAGTACCCACACCCTTATGTCTATAAATATCACCTTTCTCATAGACTCACCACGACACTGTGAGTGAGAGTCTTCTTTAAATCTGCAAAGGTGAGATATATTTTTCTACCATTTGGGTGTTTCAACAAAAAAACCAGTAAGAGGGTGAAAAGTGCATCATCACCTTGGACTCAGAAGTGAAGCTTTTAAAGCTGAGAGGTATTTCAAAGGGCTTTCAATAATAACAACTTGCTATCTCACTGGCTCTCTACCCTTCCATCTGAAATCCACCTAAGTAGTAAGTACCTAGGAAACATTTACTTTGATTAAGGGTCAGAATGTAATAAGAAATAGCAAATTGTTACAAATGTATCATGTAAACAGCATTTAGTCATGGAAATGCTATTTCTTTGAAGGTAGACAGGAAAGAAGTATTTTCCAATTATCTCCACAAGAAAATAAATAACTGCCCACATGTAATCACAGAAAGAACAAAGGCTAAAACACAGGAATTCTAAACTAATTCACAATCATGCTAGAAAGCCTACTTTAAGAAACTGTAGGACTCTTAAAATTCTTACATACCATCAAAATACGTATGCAAGAGTAGAATCTGACCAAATTCCAACCAGATGAATAGGTTCTGATTTTAGGAATTTATCATCACAAAAAAAGAGACCACAGTATTAATTCTAATTTTATACTAAAACTCACCCTTTAATTCAGTCAGCAAAATATGTACAAAGTTGAAAACATTATGATATACAACTAGTAGATCATATGTAATGATGCAAAGTACTAAACACTATTTAAGAAGAAAGAACACTTACGACCAGAAAAAGTAAAAACAATAGAAAAGCAGCAATTTCAAAACTGACACAGCACTGTGACGGCGCTTTCAAGACCTGGGGCCATCAGTCTAAAGAGAGCATAGCATGTCTCAGTGGAAAGAAAAGACATCCCTGGTCTCGGTCTGCTCAGGCTGCTATTACAAACGATCATAGGAGAGTGGTTTATAAACCAAAGAAATGTCCTTCTCCCAGTTCTGGAGACCAGGAAGTCCAAGATCAAGGAGAGACTGGGAGATTCACTGGCAGGTGAGGGCCCACGTCCTCAGACCACCATCTTCTCACTGACACCCCACATGGTGGAAGGACAAGGAAGCCCCTGTGGTCCCTTTATAAGAGCACTCATCCCATTCATGAGAGTGGAGCTACAATGTCTTAGTTGTTTCCCAAAGGCACCACCTCTTAACAGCACCACCTTAAAGATTATGATTTCAACGTATGAATTTGGAGAAACACAAACATCCAGACCACAGCCTCCCCAGAACACACCAGAGGAATCTATCCACAATGCTACAGCCTCCACTTCCCCCATCAGTTTCAAGTACTGCATGTAAAAACAACAGCAAAAAAGGGGGACAAGCCACAAATGATCTAATCTTACACCATCTCTGAGTGCTTATAGATCCTTCATGAATACGAGAGATATCCATTATAAAACATAAAGTTCTCAAAAGCAAGAAAAGCAACATAAGAAATAAGAGTTATTTCAGAGGAAAAAACCCAAGTACATGAAAAAACCAAAATCCTACACTAATTAAATCTGATGAAGAGAGATTTAGTACCTACTACAGTTTTCTTAGAAATGGACTGTGATATACAATATTAATGTCTGCTTATTTATATGTCTATAATGAACAAACACACTCAATGTCAGCTATCTTCTGAAGAGCAGGATTAACAAAGTAATAAACTGTTCTCATTTATTAATTACAGCTTCAACATTCAAGGCTAACTACTTTTTTTTTAAAGAAAAGTTTGGCTTGACAAAATCCTTAGTAAATGAAGACATGATTTGGATTTTTTTTTCTTTAAGAGACAGAGTCTCACTCTGTCAGCCAGGCTGGGGTGTAGTAGCACAATCATAGCTCACTCGAGTATCAAACTCTTGATTCAAGGGAGCACAATCATAGCTCACTCGAGTATCAAACTCTTGATTCAAGGGATCCTCTCACCTCAGCCTTCCAAGTAGCTGGGAATATAGATGTAAGCTGCAGTACCCAACTTGATTTGGATTTCAAAAGAACATTTGAATTATACAAGTCTTGCATTTTATACCAGGACTAACAAATATACTCTTAGGTACTATGGCTTTTTAACAGAGGTAGACAAATTTATTTATTAATTAAAATTGGGACTATCCCAATGCTTTATTCATACCTCAAAAAATATTTTTGTATAGAAGAAAAACCTCACTGGAAGACAACAATCTCACACTTGTAAGTAAAAGAAAAAAAAACAAGGTCTGCCTTGATGGACAAGCTATATGCTAACTAAATATATAGAATATGTTTATTAAACGGAGCACATGAACCATGGGTAGCTTTGAAAGCTGGTACTAGCTGGTGAGAGTAGCTATTTTTTTTTTTTTTTTTTTTTTTTTTTTTTTTACTGTAGTTGCACAAATGTGCAATGCTCTAAGAGTGTCTCCCCAACTGGTGTCACTCAGGTCATTAATATCTATGCTGCTCCTCCTCACCCCCATTCTGAGCTCAAAAAAAGCTTGGGAAATGCTGAATTAAACAGGTTTCTTGACTTGAAGCCTTTAACAGGCCAAGGTGCATGATGGACTCCAAGAGCACATAACAACCTTTCAAAAATATAATGGACCAGAGTACCCTGCCCGCTTCCAAAGGAGAGCTTAACATTTCCAGGTACCAGAATTCTGTGAAACACTACACTCAAGATAACCTACGGATTCTACATTAAATAGAAACATAAATTTACTAAATAAAGCTATATGATAAACATTACATAATATTTGATCTTAGAAATAGCAGACCTATGTGGAACTACAATACTCACCTCTATGGACAATTTCTAACAGACTTTACAAAAGATGACAAAGCCTTTCCTTAGATGCTCTCATTCCCACTTCCCACCCTCCTGTATCCTTTTCTTTGCTGCCCAGGCTTCCTTGCTAAGGCAGAGGGAGCGGGAATGCTGAAACACAGAAGGATCCATCTAGGTAAGCAAACAGGAGGGCAAGGAAGCAGGACAAACAAGGTGTGCATCCACAATAGCTTGAAGCAGTGTCATCAAAGGAATGGTTACTGGAAGGAGTCATAGGTGAGTGCTAATACGTAGTGCAGAGTAAGGTTTCCAGTCAGAAGGCATGTGTAAAGCTAACAACAGTGAGAAGTCAAGCAGATCCGGAATAAGATGGCAGAAAAGGAGTAAACAGGCTGAGACCCTCTGTTCATGACTGAAAAGAGGGTCAGCTAGTTAAAAAGCAACACACAAGGCACCATATCCTGCATGAGACTGCCTTGATTTACTCTAAGGTTCTTTGTTCTTTGCAAAACTCCTAACCTAGTATGACAGCACACATCTACAATAGTTTCCACTACCTGGGAAGCTGAGTCAGAAGGGTCACTTGAGTCCAGAGTTCAAGGTTAGAATGGGCAACATATTGAGAGACTGTCTCAAAAAAAAAAAATACTCCTTTGAATAAGGCCTAAAACAGACATGCCTTTTACCGAAACCTGCTCTAAAGAATATTTACTTCGCCACTATATTATTTTCACCAAACATGAAGTTTTATAACTTTTCTAAGCATAAAATAATATTGAAAAAAGTTTCCTTTGATTTAAAATTTCTACTTCTGTTAAATTTTACTAAGAAAAGAATTATCATTCACATAACACAAACATCACCATTTTCAAGTACATATTTCAGTGACTTCCAGTACATTCCCAACGTGGTGTAACCATCATCACTCCATCATTCCGGAACATTTTCATCAGCCCAAAAAAGAAACACCATGCCCATTAAGCAGCCACCTCCCATTCCCCACTCCAACTCCATCTCTGGTGACCAATAATCTACCTTCTGTCTCTCTAGATTGCCTATTCTGGACATTTCACATCAATAAAATCATACAATATGTAGCTTTTTGCATTTGGCTTCTTTCACTTCATGTGCTCCCAAGGTTCATCCACGTTGTGGCAAGTAACAGCATTTCACTCTTTTTTATGGCTGGAGAACACGCTATTGTATGAGATGGCACATTTTTTGTCCATTCATTGGCTGATGGACACATGGGTTATTTCTAATTTCGTATTATTGTGAGTAACGCTGCAATACACATTCACATACAAGTTCTGTTCTAGGTATATGCCTAGGAGTGCAGCTGCTGGGGCAGATGGTGAATCTGTGTGAGTTTTTGAAGAATCATGAAAATGTTTTCCACAGCAGCTGTACCTGTTCCCACCAGTAATGTGTAAGGGATCTAGTTCGTCGACATCCTGCCCTGAGCCTGGTCAATATTCATTTTTAAAACTATTAAGCAACCAGCTTTTCTTCAATTTTTCAAATCTATAGACTAGTTTTATCAATATTTTGGTAGAATGTTTATCATTTTCCTCATCCTCCTCTAAGTTTACATCTTAGAATGACTTCTGGGGCACTGAGGGCCAGTTCAAGATACCTACCATATCTAATAGTAGCTTAATCACAAGTAAAAAAGGCAACATTATGCTAGTATTTATTAGAGCCAAAAATAACTTGTTCATTTAAACTCAACTAACATTTTCTGTACATTCCATATACAAAGTGCTATGTGGGACTTTGTTTAAGTACTTAAGGATCTCGTGAAAAATGAGTCTTTAACATCTTTAAAATAATACTAAGTTCCTGTTCTTTGGCAAAAACTTTGTTTCAGTGGTCGTCAATGTCTCTGAATCCTCAAATGTCACATAATTTGCTTTCACAGTATTTTTATACGATTAAGTCATAGATTAAAAACAATGGGATATTCTTCTTTTATAAGAATAATTTTAAATTTTGAGGGGTACTAAGTATTTTTATTTTAGCATCCTAAAATGGTTTAGCTCTACTTAATGACATTCTTCATGACCAGAAGCACACTACATTTACCAAGAAAGCACACATTTTCTCTGTGGAAGAAAGTGTAAAAATGCTAATTATGTTTTCAGTCCATGAGGCTCATTGAAAGGAATTACAAAACTAATAGAGTTTATATTCTGAACTTGAGGTAGGCAGATTATGAAAACATAATTAACTTAAAGATGTAAAACATTTCCTTAATTCGACATCTAACACTTAACTTTTAAGAATAATCTTTTAAAAATAAAGGGTGCTCAAGTATAAGGAAATCATAAATATACAAACACATGTATCATTTTTATTGGCGTATTTAGCAGGATATTACACTACAGAATTAATAAGCACTCCTGTGTTAAAAAAAAAAAAAGGCAAGCTATAAGACTTTCTATTTATAAAAAGTATCAATCACTGGACTACCTATGAGTTCAAATATTTTATCACACTTCAATTTTAAAATTATGACAAAGGTCAGATGTGATGGCTCATGCTTGTAGTCCTAGCTATTTGGGAGGCTGAGGTAGAAGGATCCTTGAGCCAAGGAGTTCGAGGCTGCAGTGAACTATCCAGTCTGGAATACAGAGTAAGACTCTGTCTCTTAAACAAAAACAAAAACAAAATGACAAAGAAGAATACCTAATGACTCTCGTGGGAACAGTATACACTGTGTAATACCAGGTGATGATGATGCTGAGAAATGGCACTTTGAAAACCACTGCCTAGCTAGGCTCCGTGGCTCAGCCTGTAATCCCGCGCCTTTGGGAGGCTGAGGTGAGTGTATTGCCTGAGCCCGCGGGTTCGAGACCCACCTGGGCAGCGAGATATCATCTCTACAATAAATCAAAAAATCAGCCAGGCGTGGTAGCACATGCCTGTAATTCCGGCTACTTAGAAGACTGAGGCGGAAGGATCGCCGGAGCCCAGCAGGTCGAGGCTGCGGTGGCTGGGAGCAGCCACTGCACTCCAGTCTGGGCAGCAGAGTGAGACTCCAACTCAAAAAAGAAAGAAAGAAAACCTCTGCCTTACATCGTGGCAAAGAACTTTCTACAGGAAGGTTAAAGAAGTATTAAATAATCTTTCTAGAACAGTTAGTCAAACATTATCTAAACATACCTAGAGTAGTGTCAGGGTTTGATAAATTCCTCAAGTGAGACATGAAACAGAGACCCAAGTGCATTGTTCCACAAAGGCTGTGTATATATCAAAACAGCACTTTAAATCTCTTTTTGGAATAAAGCAGTCAGTCAATCAATAAAAACGTACAGCTCTGGACATATTACATACTTCAACTAACATTTATAACTCTGGAAATCTCATGAGATGAAGGAATAAATTCTCCATGTCTCAAGGATCTCTGATTCTATGATGACTCATCTTTTCAAGACTGTCTCATTTTCTGTATTCCTCCCATTAAATACATTTTAAATGGTGAATCTCAAAAGTCAAAAAGGAGGATGCCCAGGTGCTTGGACTTTATTAAGAGGTGGCGCCTTTCGGAGGTGATGAAAGTGCCAGGGTCCTGGTGAATGAGATGAGCACCCTTGCCAAGGAGGCCCAAAGGAGCTGACTTGCCCCTCCACCACAGAGAGGCCCTGAGAAGGCTCCATCTATGAAGCGAAAACAAGCCCTCACCAGACACCAAATCTGCTGACACTCTGACCTTGCACATCCCAGCCTCCGGACCATGAGCAATAAATTTCTGTTACTCATAAATTATTCAGTTTAAGGTATTTTGTTATAACAGCCCAACAGACTACGACACCAGGTACCAGAAACAAAGCAAGAAATCAACTGAGAGCCAAAAGACTGCAAAGATGTATAAAGCCCATGGGGACCTCCAAATTCCCAGTCAAAAGATGATGCCTTATGAGTATCAATTTAAGGTAGAAATTAGCCTCCTACATAGAGTCCACAGCTCTAGGAAGAGCTCCAATGTCAGTGAAAAAGAAGACTAAAAAAACTCTATCCACTGGCCTGGGGTAGCAGTAGGGAAGCTCGCTCTCTTGTTCTATGTCCTGTGCCTGTGTGGTGTAGTGTGTAAAATATCAAAGGCAAAGAGAAAACCTTGAAATTAAACACAGAGGGAAAACAGATTACCTAGAAAGGTAAGACTATTACACTGATGGTCATAACCAAGGCCAGAAGATCATGGAGAAATCATCAAAGTGCTGAAAAATATAACTTCTCATTCTGTGTCCAGCTAAATTTTATTTATTTGTTTGTTTGTTTATTTTTGAATCACAGTCTCACTCTGTCACCTAGGCTGAAATATAGTGGCCCAATCATGGCTCACTGCAGCCTTGAATTTCTGGACTTAAGCGATCCTCCCACATTAGACTCCTGAATAGCGGGACTACAGGTACAGACCATCATGCTCAGCTAATTTTTAGAGACAAGGTCTCACTATGTTGCTTGGGCTGCTCTTGAACTCCTGGGCTCAAGCGATCCTCCAGTCTCAGCCTCCCAAAGTGCTGGGTTTACAGACGTGAGCCACCATGTCATCCTAAATTAATTTTTTTTTTTTTTTGAGTTGGAGTCTCACTCTGTCACCCAGACTGGAGTGCAGTGGCTGCTCCCGGCCACTGCAGCCTCGACCTGCTGGGCTCCGGGGATCCTTCCATCTCAGCCTTCCAAGTAGCTGGAACTACAGGCGTGAGTTACCATGCCCAGCTAATTTTTTGATTTTATTGTAGAGATGAGGTCTCGCCAAGTTGCCCAGGCGGGTCTCGAACCTGCGGGCTCAGGCAATCCATTCACCTCAGCCTCCCAAAGTGCAGGATTACAGGCTGAGCCACTGAGCCCGACTCTAAATTAAATTTTTTAAGTGAGAGCAAAATATGAGTAAAGATATTTTCAGACAAAGACTGAAAAATTTTGCCATTCATAGGATTTTGCTGAAAGAATCACTAAAAAATATACCTAAATAAGAAGCGTATGCAAACAGTAAAAATCATGTAAGTAAATCTACGTAAGCCTTGACTGTAAAGAAACTAAAAGAACACAAAGTTTGGGGGAGAGGCACAGGTGGAACAGTTAAGTGAAAACAAGGTAGAACTAAAATAACAGGGAGCAGCAGCAGGAGAGAGAGCACTGGGAGAGATCTTAAGTCCTTGTCCTACTCAGGCAGAAGCTGGGTGAACATGAGAACTCAAGTCAAACATGCATGTAGAAACTCAAAAGTAATTACTAAGTTAGAAAGAGTGTAAGTTCTTTTCAAACCATAAGTTCAAGGTGGAAAAGGAAATAAGAAAAACTCAATCAATATTACAGAAGTCAGTAAAGAAGGTGGAAAAAAAGGAAGAAAGAAGACAGAAGAAGGTAGTAGAAATAAACCTAAATTCTGGAGGAGCCAGGCTTGGTGGCTCAGCCTGTAATCCTGCACTTTGGGAGGCTGAGGTGAGTGTACTGCCTGAGTCCACAGGTTCTAGACCTGCCTGGGCAACTTGGCGAGACCTCTACAATAAATCAAAAATTAGCCGGGCGTGGTAGTGCATGCCTGTAGTTCCAGCTACTTGGAAGGCTGAGGCAGAAGGACCGCTGGAGCCCAGCCGGTCAAGGTTGTGGTGGCCAGGAGCAGCCTCTGCACTCCAGTCTGGGCAACAGAGTGAGACTTCAACTAAAAAAAAAAAAAAAATTCTGGAGGAATAGCACCTTAGTGTAAATAGCTTAAACTCTCCCAATGTAAAAAAGATGCTTGGATTGGAAAAGATAATAAATTTAAAGAAAAATCCCACAAAAACTATTTCAATTAGAAAGCACTACTGCTTCTCTTGAATAAAGAGCTAGAACAGTAAGGAGTATGGTTTTTAAACATAGCAAAGGTTTTAACAAGTCAGTGGATCATGCCAAGTGTTCAGAAGGCCTGATTCAACAGGGTATGTGGCAGTAAATGAAGCAGAACTCCCAGCACTGCGAGCCTTGTTCTTGAGAGATCAACAGAAAGCAGACTCATGTTCTACTCCCATTTCTCAAGAGAAGCTCTGGACAAAGCAGCGATTCAGACCCTGACTCGGATAAAGCCTGACTTTGAAGGCCTTGGACAAGACTCCCTTCACCAACTTTGGCAGTCTTTGATGCCAAGTGAAAGCAGTGATTCAGAGTGAGGGGGAGCATCTTCCTTCACCAAAGCAGCAAAACCAGATGTGTCACCAGGTACTTGAGCAGTTTTGCTTGCAAGTCTCTTTTCACTGTTTTATATCTCAATGGTCTTTCCACGTCCAAAATGGGTTCACAAAACAAGAATTCTTTGATGGCCTCAGCATGCTCTTAAAGAAAAAAAAAGAGAAGAGAAGCTAGCTTCACTGAGAAGTATCAGAATTTCATTTGGTTACATGCTAAATGGCATAGCTGCCAATTCCTTCACTTGCTTCATTTAAAACCTTGATTTGAGGGACTGCAAGGGAACAGATGTCGATGGTTCTGGAGGAATGATGTCACCTGAAAGAGGCCTTCCTTGTTCCTGCACTCAGCCACAGTCATCCAGAGTTGAGAGGGTTTCACTGAAGCCTCTCCAATCCCACCACTTCTTTAGCTTGCAAGATTTTTAAAGATAAGGCTTCGCATTGAGGCGAATTCATATTTAGGTAAGGTTTCCAGTCTTTTCAAATTAAGCCACCTTCTTATCAAAAAGATTCACACTGTCCAGTATGTTTCCTGGCTAGGTGAATATAAAAGGTTTTTCAGGAATATATAAATCAGCTTTGTTGACTTTTCTCTTCCATTGACAACAACCTTGCCAGATAAAAATAACATAACCTTTGTGTCCTTGCACATTCAGTCTTTAGAGTAAGATCAATGGATACACCCATTTTTTATTCTACTCTCTTATCTTTGTCTGTGTGTGTGTGTGTGTGTGTGTGTGTGTGAGAGAGAGAGAGAGAGAGAGAGAGAGAGAGAGAAATTTTTTGAAATGTAAACTGGAACCTGCCTAAATACATATGGCAAGGCAAATTTTCTTCCTATCAATGGGAAAACAAAATGTGTAGCAACATAATCTCCCAAGACATAGTAACAATCCATGACACCTTACTTGTTTAAAATAGCAGAAGTCCCCACATATCTATAACAATAAAAAATAAAATAGAGGAAGGAAAACAAATACCAGGCCAAGCTTGGTGGCTCAGCCTGTAATCCCGCGCCTCTGGGAGGCTGAGGTGAGTGGATTGCCTGAGCCCACAGGTTCGAGACCCGCCTGGGCAACTTGGTGAGACCTCATCTCTACAATAAATCAAAAAATTAGCCGGGCGTGGTAGCACGCGCCTGTAGTTCCAGCTACTTGGAAGGCCGAGGCGGAAGGATCGCCGAAGCCCAGCAGGTCGAGGCTGCGGTGGCCGGGAGCGGCCACTGCACTCCAGTCTGGGCGACAGAGTGAGACTCCAACTCAAAAAAAAAGGAAAACAAATACCAGAGCAATTTTGACATTAAAAAAAGGTTTTAAAAATCAACTTCCTTCTATTCTGCTGCAGTGACAGCGAGGGAAAAAAAAAGTTTCTTAAAGGTCAATTTTCAAATTAACAGGAAAATACTTTTTAAAAATATACACATATATTTTGAGTTGGAGTCTCACTTTGTCACCCAGACTGGAGTCCAGTGGCACACTCACGGCCAACCCAGCATCGACCTGCTGGGCTCTAGCGATGCTTTCGCCTCAGCCTTCCAAGTAGCCGAAACTACAGGCGTGCGCTACCACACCCGACTAGTTTTTGATTTATTGTAGAGATGAGGTCTCACCAAGTTGCCCGGCTGGTCTCGAACCCTTGGGCTCAGGCAATCCGCTCGCCTCCCAAAGTACTGGGATTACAGGCTGAGCTACCAAACTCGGCCTAAAATAATTTTTAAAAATGTCTTCAACCCTCATTTCACAGACCACTACTCAAGTCCTAAACTCCATTCATGAGTAAAGAACTCCTGATCTTTTATTTCCAATGTTGTTATAAAACACAGATTCAAAACAAACAACAGTGGCACGTACAGACATGACTACTGTGGCAGAAAGTATTCTCTGGAGATGGTCACACCAGTATCTCTGTACCACTGTGCTCCTCCCAAAACCTTGTCATTCACACAGCAAGAGCTGAAGTCCAATTCCCCTCCCCATGTGACTCACTTATAACCAATCAGATGCCGCAGAAGTGATGCACAGCTTTCGAGGCTTTGTCAAAATTAAATAAACTGCACTTTTCTCCTTGTTCACTTTAACACTAGAGGCCACCAGTTGCACAGAATAAGGCCACACGCAGGTACTCTGGTCAACAGTCCTAGTCCTGACACTAGATGCTGGTGAACAAGCCCCCAGCAGTCGAAAGTGCCCATCTCAGCCCACTAGCCTTGCTAATTAGACCCCAGGCACCAACAAGACGTGAACCCCAACTGGAACCACCTGGGCAACTTGGTTCCAGCTACTTGGAAGGCTGAGCTCTCAGAGCTGGCTCCCTGCGGAATTCACATGCATAAGAAATGTCTCATGCCACTAAGTTTCACAATAGGTATTAAGCAGCAATACTAACTGTTAATAACTATTTAGGAGGAAAAAGTTAATCCCATTTGTAAAATGTGATTCTAAGCAACGCTAGAACCCTGACCTACAAAACACTGACAAAAGTAAATGCAATAAAATAACATATGTGCTTTCTCTTGTGCCTACCACAAGTTCTAAATAAGCAAATGCAACTTATAAAACACTCCTGATTTTTTTCTCTTTTTAAAATTTTCACAAATAACAATTAACGGCCTTTTTTATACTTCAACTCTTAAATAGTCCCACAGAAATTATATGAACAAAACCATGGCCAGAGGCTCAAATACTAGCTAGCTAAATTGCTACTATAAATTGTGGGTTTTTTCCTCCTGCTGAGCATTAGAATATTCTCTTTCCATTATTTAGAAAGAATGATTAACAAAGTCCAATAACACCCAATATATATTTTATATGTCTAAAATTGGTGGCAATCATTTATTGCACAAGCTAAGAGACTGGAAAACATATAAACATTCTAAAAAAAAAAAAAACAACCAGAAACTAGCTTAAAAGGGAATAATTAAACACCAGCCATTATAAAGGCAACAAAGTACATGAAACCTTACTAAGCTGCAATCACTGATTCAAAGCAACAGAAATCAGTTCCAAAATCACTTCCCTAGCACTACTCTTCAGAAGCGTTTCTTTTATCTATTCCAGTACCTGGGAAAAAAAGAGGGAAAAGAATACATATCAGCAAAGTGAGTGCATCATGTGTAAGGGGTGAAGGGGTGTGATGACCACTGCTCGGCTGATTCTCGGGGACACCCAGGTGGGTGGTTCATCCTGCTCCCCCATCTTACTGTGGTTCTGGGACCACCTGGGGAAGCTCTGGAGCAAAAGAGTAATACAATTCTATCTACTGTGTTTAAGACAGGCTGGTAGAGAGGCGAGGAGAACAGAACACTATTGCTAAAGGTTATGCACAAGGAGATAATAAAGATTTAGACAAAGGCACTGAAAGTAAAAATGGAAAAAACAAAGTTGAAAGGACTTTAGAAAAATTTGTAAGACGTGATCAACACGTAGGATGAATCTAGAACTCTTACATAAAAGAGCTCTTCTAAATATATTACAAAAGATACACAGCTAGACAAGATTTTATTATTACATATCTTTATTATTATTTTTGTGCTTGAATTAAATATGGCTAAAACTATAGTGCAATATTAAGAAGTGATAGTACATAAATATCCAGCTGGAAAATAAAGTACACCAAATCACCCAGAATTCTCAACTTTACAGGCCAGTACCAGCCAGTGGAGTCTTTCACTGTGAACGTGCGGATAGACAGAGCCAAGTGAACAAACCAGAGAGTCCCAAATGCCATGTCAGCCCCAACAGGACACAATTATTACTATCTGCAATTTCCACTATCGTATCTCCAGCATCTGGAATATACTGAATAAACCAATAATCAAATTATATTCAATCCAATCTTCATAAAATATAATTTACATTAGTTTCAAAGGATTTTTTATGGATTTGTAACTTTTTAAAACCACAGCAACAAAGAAAAGAAAATGGCAGCCACACTAGAAAATGGAATTAGGTCATACTTTGTAATGTTGGAAAATCCCAAAAGTCTGAGTTAATGGAAATTAAACAAAATTAAAAATTAAACCAAATTAAAAAGAGAACACTAAAAAGAAGAGGAAAGTATGAGATTATTCATTTTAATTATAGGCCAGACACGGTGGCTCACGCCTATAATCCCAGCACATAGGGAGGCCAAGGCTTGATCACAAGAGTTTGAAACCAGTCTAGGCAGCAGAGCGAGACCTCATTTCTACAAACAAACAAAAAAATCAAAAAATCAGTCAAACATGGTGGCACATGCCTATATAGTCCCAGTTAATTAGGAGGCTGAGGCAGAAAGATCACCTAAATCCAGGGGGTCGAAGCTGTGATGAGCTGTGAGTGTGTCACTCACTTCAGCATGGGTAACAGAGCGAGATTCCAACTCTAAATAAGTAAATAGTATTATAAATATAGTATCATCCCTAAATCCTCTTAGAAAAGCAATGAAGCCAGGTGTGGTGGCTCACGCCTGTAATTCCAGCACTTTGGGAGGTGGATGGAGGTGAGAGAACTGCCCGAGTCCAGGGGTTCAAGACCAACTGGGCAACTTGGCAAGACCTTATCTCTAACTAAATTAAAAAATTAATTGGACATGATAGCATGCGCCTGTAGTTTCAGCTACTTGGAAGTTTGAGGCGGAAGGATCGCCTGAGCCCAGCAGGTCAAGGCTGCGATGGCTGTGAGCATGTCACTACACTACAGCCTGGGCGACAGAGTGAGATCCCAACTCAAAAAAGAAAAAACAATTAATCAAATATTGAGATAAAACTGAATTACTGAAGACAGATAGTAAGAAACAGCATAAAATGGGTAACATAATTTATACATTTTAAATGTGAAAAGATTTAAAATATCTTATCATTGATGTTGGAAAATCAGTACACTAAAAGAGAGCAAGAGAGAGATACAGATCCTAAACAAAATCCATTATTCCTCTTGCAGCCTAAGAGGCTGAGAAAATCATTATAAGAGTATTATGGGCATTGCTCTCACAGTCTCCTAAGAAGCCTATAAATCTCTGGGTGCAGGTATTAAGCACTTTTAAACAGAACTTAGAAATTATTTAACTGAAAGTTGGGTACTTAAGTTTTTTATTTAAGTTTTAATTATGAGGAGGGAAATGATTTAATACAAATTCAAAGATAAACTTTTACATGAGCAAGGAACACTGGGAAGCTCACTTTATTTACAATTATGTATAAAATCCTTTGTTACATTC
The DNA here is from genome assembly GCF_000164805.1 of Carlito syrichta. Taxonomy (NCBI): domain Eukaryota; kingdom Metazoa; phylum Chordata; class Mammalia; order Primates; family Tarsiidae; genus Carlito; species Carlito syrichta. The sequence continues at coordinate 209,136 of NW_007255864.1, read as the reverse complement.
AACTTAACAGTCCTTCAAAAAAATAAAGTTATGTTCTGCTTGCTTGATTTTATAAATAAACTTCAGAAAGCATTTCTTGGCCAGGCATAGTGGTTCATGCCTGCAATCCCAGCACTTTGGGAGGCTGAGGTGAGAGGACTGCTTGAGACCAGGAGTTTGAGACCAGCCTGGGCAACACAGGACCTCATCTCTACAAAAAAATTTAAAAATTAGCCAAGCATGGTGGCGTGCACCTGTAGTCTCAGCTAATCAGGAAGTTGAGGTAGAAGGATCACCTGAGCCCATGAGGTAGAGGTTGTGGTGAGCCATGTCAGGCCACTGCACTCCAGCCTGCACTCCACTTCTTTTTCAATTGAATTTGTAAACAATGCCATTTACCATACAAAGTTGGTGGGGTGTTGTTACAGGAACATTTTAATATCAGTTTAAAACACTGACTTCAATGAACAATGAGATAAAGAGAAAAGAAAATATTCCTATCTGGCTGGGGAAAATAATAATTGTAGTATTTCATGATGCAATGGTTATAATCATGTAGCAAAAGCACTTCACATACTTTTTCTTTTCTTCCCGTATTTGGGAGGGAAAATATTAGGAAATACTTTAAGAGATAATAGAAGATTATTAATTAGCAAGGCAAATTAACACCAGTTGTTTTTTTTTTTTGAGTAGGAGTCTCGCTCTGTCACCCAGACTGGAGTGCAGTGGCCGGTCCCG
>NW_007255864.1:174501-208399 GCF_000164805.1 Carlito syrichta | reverse complement strand
TCCGCCTCAGCCTTCCAAGTAGCCGGAACTACAGGCGCGCGCTACCACGCCCGGCTAATTTTTGATTTATTGTGGAGATGAGGTCTCATCAAGTTGCCAGGGCGGGTCTCGAACCCACAGGCTCAGGCAATCCACTCACCTCAGCCTCCCAAAGCACGGGATTACATGCTGAGCCACCGAGCTGGGCCCGGTTGTTTTGAATAAGCATGAACAGATGTCTCAGGCCATCCTCCCAAGGAGTAAGGACAAGGAAAGGACTCGATGTGTCATTAAACTACTGAGGCAGTCCCCACCCACAGTCCTGGAAAGCCTTCTGAACCAAAATATGCCTGTTCCTTCAGCTCAAGCCAGAGAGAATGGAGGATGCAGCACTAAGTAATAACATAACAGGTGAGGCCTGAAAATGTTCCATACCTGATTGTAGATTCCTAAGTGAATGGGGGAAAAGTCTTAAATCTTGATTGGGTGATTTAGAAAAATGTTTTGAACTAATGGTTTAGGTTTATTTTATCTATATTTTTGGTTTATAGCAGACAAACCTAAAACTGATGGGAAAGGAAAGATGACCAGACACTTCCAAAATGAACCTTGTCCACAGACAGCTAAGATTTTCAAATCCAGAGTCAAAGACGTAGGGAAAAAAAGTCCACTGATTGTAGTCATTTTGCTGTAGAGCAGGGGTCCCCAACCCCTGCTACCAGTCTGTGGCTTATTAGGAACCAGGCCACACAGCAGGAGGTGAGTAGCAGGTGAGTCAGCTAAGCTTCATCTGTATTTACAGCTGCTCCCATCACTCGCATTTGCCTTCTGTCAGATCAGCGGCGGCATTAGGTTCTCATAGGACGTAAACTCTATTGTGAACTACCCATGTGAGGGATCTAGGTTGCGCACTCCTTATGAGAATCAAATGCCTGATGATCTGAGATAGAGCTGAGGCAGTGATGCTAGCACTAGGGAGCAGCTGCAGATACAGGTTAACATTAGCAGTGAGGTTTGACTGCAGAGACCATCACAAATCAGTTGCTTGCAGACTCATATCAAAACCCTGTCAGTGAGTGGCAAGTGAGTGGATGTACTTCAATTGTACAGCTTCATCTGGGAACAGGATTTAGGTCAGAATTCGAAGCTTATTTTATTTTTGTCCACACATGACCCAACCATTATTTTATTTACCACTTCTTTCTGCATCTTTTTTCCATGGGGAGTTGTATAATTATTTCATTATATATTACAATGTAATATAATGAAACAGAGATGAAGTACACAATAATGTTATACACTTGAACCATCCCAAAACCATCTCTCCAGCCCAGTCCATGCAAAAACTGTCTTCCACAAAACTGATCGCTGATGCCAAGAAGTTGGAGACTGCTGCTATAGAGCAAAAACTATGTGCTTCTAGGTTGTGAATATAAACTATCAGGAAGGGCTAATGACAACGCTTGTATTTTCATAATTAAATCACATGCTGTTTTCCACTAAGATATCAAGCTGGAAAGCACAACTATTATACGACAGCATATCTTTATAACATTCTGTTAGAGAACAGTATTCGTAATCCTATTGTAGATCAATGACACAATACTAGGTTTAAATAATATGAACTTTTTCCATATGTAGGAAAGGTAGAAATGTGAGAGAGAATTATGCTACATAAAGGGATTTCTCATGAGGATATTAAAACATAGTATAAATGTCAACTTACTATGTACAAAAGATCCATGGCTGAGCTGTGATGAACACTAAACTGTTCCAACTAGGGCCTGGCTGCCCAACCTTGCACCATGACCCTCTTTTACTGTTGACAGCTTCTCCTTTCTCCCTTCTACACTAACTATCTTTTAAAGACCACCTTGAGTATTTGCTTATCTCTGAACCTTTGAGATCACTATGTTCAAAGCAGCTTCGCTCCACTTCCTGTTTCCTTCGCAGAATGCATTCATTCACAGCCCTGTAGAATTTGATTAGACTCAAAAAAATGTGTGTAACTGCTTAGTAACCATCTCCTCTGACAGACTTACAATGCCTAACACATAGAACAGTCAACAAGTACTTACTGAATGACTTTTTTTTTTTTTTTTTTTGGAGTTGGAGTCTCACTTCATCAATCAGAGTGGAGTACAGTGGCACACTCACAGCCATCATAGTCTCAACCTGCTGGGCTCAGGTGATCCTTCCACCTCAGCCTTCCAAGTAGCTGGAACCACAGGCGCGTGCCACCACACCCAGCTAATTTTTTTTTTATTGTAGAGACAAGGTCTTGCCAAGTTTCCCAGGCTGGTCTCAGACAATCTTCTTGCCTCAGCCTTCCAAGGTGCTGGAATTACAGGTGTGAGCCACTGTGCTCAGCTCTGAATAATTAATAATAATAGAATCTAATATTTAATGAACTCTATATGCCAGGCACTATGCTAAGTACTTTTCAAACATTTGTTTACTTGATCTTCATAAAAACCTTCTTATTCTCCTTATTTTTACAGGTGAAAGACGATTAGTAATTTATCCAAGATCTGGAAGAGGTAGACAGGAACCAAAATTTGTCAGGCCCAAAACCCATGCTTTTTGCCCTTAATTAAATGTGTTCTCTCAAATCACTGATTGAAGAACTAAACAAATATTTTTGGTTACTTAAAATGTCTACTCAAACAAAGTAAATATTAAGATACTTTTACACTAAGATAAAGAGTAATGGCAAAAAATATTTAAGCAGAGTTTCATTTATTTTATTTTTATTTTTTGAAATGGAGTCTCACTATGTTGCCCAGGCTAGAATGCAATGGCTATTCACAAGCATAATTGTAGAATACTTTAGCCTTGAACTTCTGAGCTCAAGTGATCCTCCTGCCTCACCTTCCCGAGTAGGTGGGACTATAGGCATGCAGTACTGCAGCTGGCTCAGAGTTTCATTTAATTTGGAAATATGAATCCATTGAGTTACATGGTATAGTTACCCACTGGATCCCAGACAAAGAGCAGCAGTCACCCTGAGACTAAACAGCTAGGGAAATGGGCCTGGGCCTCCATGAACAAGACTCTACAGCAATGTGTGCCCACTGCTGCCTTCAGAATTTGACGGCCAAATTCAGAGCTCTCTTGCTGGGCTTTATCATACCCAAACTAACCGGGAAATGATGGGGACACTAAAGAATTCTCACAAAGAGAGAATGTCTGTGTTTGGTTCAACCTGAATAACTTTTAAAAGGAGGTAGCTATAGCGGCTGTTTTACTTCCTGGCGATCCTAATCAGCCCAAAGATAGTACAAGGAAGTCATGCAAAATTGCACAGTAAGAGAACTGACTCAAGTCTATCAATACTCCATTAATATAAAGTTTACAGAAAGGTTTCTTTTAAAAAGTCATTAGCAGGGAGTTGGGGGGGGCACGTTGCATCACAGTGGGTACCTGATCCTAAACCAAGGGAAGTGAGGACCAGCTGGAGACCCAAACTTCTCCTGTGCGTAGAGTACTCATGTACCTAATCCTGACTTGCACCCCACATCTCAATAATAAAATAAAGAGATAAAACGTAATTACATCTGAATATTAGAAGATATTTAAACAACAGTCATACTTGTAAGAACAAGTTCTAACTTACCTTTCTTAATTATTTGATTTCACACACCTAATTACAAATACAAATAAGCCCATAATAAGCTGTCCCATAACGTGTGGACAGTCAAGGTGTAGGGGAGAAATGATCACTTTGAAAGGTAATTAACAAAGAAACACTACTAAGTAAATGCAATAGACTGGAATAATTTCCCCTAGATGAGTACCTGCTGCTATTCAATGATTCATTTATATTTACAGTTAAATTCCTTCTGATTCTGAGACATCTTTGACTTTCAATACTCAAAGTGTCATCTTTAGATGAGCAGCACTGACATGACCCAACAGCTGCTAGAAATTCAGACTATAGGTCAGGTGTGGTGGCTCAAGCCTGTAATCCCAGCACTGTAGGAGGTCGAGGTGAGAGGATTGCCTGAGCCCACAGGTTCAAGACCAGCCCAGGCAACTTGGAAAGCCTTTGTCTCTACAATAAATTTTTAAAAATTAGCTGGGTGTGGTAGCACGTGCCTGTAGTTCCAACTACTTGGAAGGTTGAGGCAGAAGGACTGCTGGAGCCCAGCAGGTCAACGCTGTGAGCGTGCCACTACACTCCAGCCTGGGTGACAGAGTGAGACTTCAACTCAAAAAGAAAAAGTCTGAAAATCACCAGATTACAGAATGCCTCAAAGGAGAAACTCTTCTCATAGCCTACAGTGTAAGATCACTGATTGTGATGATGCTGGAAATAGACTAATATAAAAAATACTGAACAGGCAAATCCATAGGGACAGAAAGCATATTTAGATTAGTGGCTGCCAATGGCTGAGGGGAGGAGGAGGGGGAAATCACTATTACCAAGCACTCTGTAGTAGGAAATTACTACTACAAAGTTTCTTCTGTACCTAGGGGGATGATGAAAATGTTCTGTGATAGCGGCACAACTGCATGAATATACTAAAAACCAATAAATTATACACCTAAAGATTAATCTTATGGCCAGGTATGGGGGCTCACGCCTGTAATTCCAACACTTTGGGAGGCCAAGACGGGAGGATCGTTTCAGGCTAGGTGTTCAAGACCAGCCTGGGCAAAATAACAAGAATTTGTCTCTACAAAAAAAAAATCAAAAAATTTAGCTGGGCATGGTGTCATGAACTTGTAAGTCCCAGCAACTCAGAAAGCTAAGGTGGGAGCATCACCCCCAAGTCCAGGAAGTTGAGGCTGCAGAAAGCTGCAAACGTACCACTGCACTCCAGCTTGGGCGAAAGAGTGAGACCTCAACTCAAATTTTTTTTAAAAAGATTAATTTTATGGTTTGTGAATTATATCTCAACTTTTAGAAAAGAATACAAGAGCAGTGGGTCCTTTGCAGTTCCTCTCATGAAAGAGTCTAACCAGTTATTTCAATCTACATGGTTGGCTATTAAAATTAAATAGGGAAAAGTTACACTGAAGGCCATTCTCTTTAATAAAACCACACAGCTGTTTTCTTTCCTATTTGTATAGACTATCCAGTGTTCAATAGTTGTATTTTATATAGACCGTGAATGGCAAATCATGTGTCTCTTTATATGACAAGAGAGAAGAAAAGATAATGAATGGTTGGAACAGAAAGGGATATGGAATAACTTAGACAGTAAAAATTCCTCGAATGTTTATACTATATTTCTGATTATAATATTACTATTATACAATCTCCTATATCTTTCCCCAAACTAAGAGTCAGATCTGTGAAATTCAGATCATCATTGTCACTCAAACCTCCCTACCACCTATTTTTGCTCTTTGATCAGTAAACTGTGCCATGTGGCTAGCTGATCAGGAGAGTGCTGTAGCCAACAGGTCTTCTCTCTCATTCCCCATACTAAGTTTTGCTTCCTAAACCTCTCTCAAAGCTCAAATATTTCTCTCTAACCCTCTGTTACACTCTCATACAAACCACCACCATCTTTCACTCTGGCTGCAGCAAAAGTTTCTCAACAGATCTCACCACATCCATTCTTATCTTCTGCCCAATCCACTCGGTAGGCAAAGATGGCTTTAAAACTCCCACTTACTACTGTCTCTCTTAAAAACCTTAAATGGCTTCCTGATGTTTTTACAGTAATCCTTAGTAATTTACAAAGTCATTCAAGACAGCTCAGTCTAACATGTTAATTTTTACCCTCAACTCCACTCAGCCACATTAGACTTCTTTCATTCCTTTAAAGTGCCAAGTTCTCTAGTCTTTGTGTTTTTTATATTACCAGTACTTTATTGAGGTAGAATTTATACACAGTAAAATGCACAAGGCTTAAGTGAACAGCTTAATTTTTATAAACATAAGCGCCTGTGTAACCACTCAGTTGCACAACATTTCCATCACCCCATTAAGTTCCCAGGTGCCCCTTTTCACTCAGCCCTCCTCTCCTCCCCAGACAACCAATATTCTGATTTATACCACAACAGATAATTATGTCTGTTCTTAAATATATCATATTCATATATATTATTTTTTGTCCAGCTTACTTTATTAAACTTAATGTTTCTGAGATGCATCCATGTTATTGTGCATACTCATTTGCTTGAAAGTTGAGTAGTAATCCCATCTATCGATATGCCATAAACTGTTTATCTATTCTCCTTTGCTAGATATTTCAATTGTTACCTGTTTGGGGCTGCTATGAGTAAAGCTTCCGAGGACATTCTTGTACAAGTCTTTTTGTAGTCATATGCATTAATTTATCTTGCATACCTATATCTAAGAATGGAATTGCTGGGTCATAAAATAAGTATATGTGATAAAGTTAATCAGAAGTAGCCAAGTGGCTGTACCATTTTATGCCTCCACCAGTACCGGTTACTCCATAACCTCATCGACAGTGATATAATCAGTCTTTTTTATTTTAGCCATTCTGGTAGATGTACAGTATTTTTTAAGTCTAGTATAATTTTCTATCAAATTATTTCAGTACACACTGTATTTATATTGTTAAGGCACAAAATAGCATCATAGAGATCTTCTAACCCCTCCTTCCTCTTCCTCAAATGCAGCTGTTTTTAACTTTTTCTGTTTGGAGTTTGAGTGATTTTGATTATTTCTTATCTCTCAGTGCTATACCACTATCCTTGACTTACCAGCTTTAAGCATTACTGATGATCTGATCTAATCGCTGAAACTACAGCTCATCTACCTTCCACCTCTATCTTTCTTCTCTTTTTGATCATGTGTAGTTCCTCTATTGTTTACTTTAAAAATTATTCTTCTCACCAATTTTTTGTTTCATCAACTTTAAACAGTATCTCTATTCTCTACACATTGGTGAGGGTATCCCTAGCTGAGGCAATAAATAAAATCCTAAATCTTGGCTGCTTAACACAATAAAAACGTACATATTGCTGATGCAGTAACGGCTTAACTTGGTAGGCTTAAATTTCCTTAATTTGGTAGGCTATGCAAACTGCACACTGGGCTTTAACTCAATTAATTACATGTTCCACAATTAGACATGCACCTACGAACTAATTATTATTTAAATATTATTATCAAAATGCCTGATTCCTACACATTTAAATATATTATTTTATTTTTTATTATTATAAAGGGATTTTTAAAGTATGCGTAGGTTATATCATCTATGAATTTCATTTTAGGGTAGTAAAGGAGACTACGGAGTCATCATTATGGAAGGGTAATTAGGTTACTGCAGTTGAGAAGCTGCAACAGTGTCTAAATCTGAGAGTGAAGTTACTGGGTAACAGGGTATGTGTATCTTATCTTCACTAGATGAAAATATTGTTTTCTTCAATGTTGTAATATAATAATTTACAATTCTAATAGTACTACATGACAGTTTCAGTAATCCACACAATTGCAAATACTTGATACTGTTACCAGTATGGTAGGTAAAAAAGTAGCCATGCACCACATAATGAGGTCTTAAACAACAATGAACCACACACACAACCACAATCCCATAAGATTATAATTCCTTTTTTTTTTAATTGAGTCGGAGTCTCACTCTGTTGCCCAGACTGGAGTGCAGTGGCATGGTCACCATTACCACAGCCTCGACCTGCTAGGCTCAGGCGATCCCTCTGCCTCACTCTTCCAAGTAGCTGAAACTTCAGGCCTGCACCACCACACCTGTCTAATTTTTTTTACTTACTGTAGAGGTAACATCTTGCCAAGTTGCCCAAGCTGGTCTTAAACACCTGGGCTCAGACAATCCTCTCATATTCAACTCCCAAAGTGCCGGAATTACAGCACTTTGTATTTTTAGTGTACCTTTTCTATGGTTAGGTATGTTTTGACACGTATCACTATGTTACAACTGCCTACAGAATTCAATACAGTCACATACTGTACAGGTTTGTAGCGGAGGGGCAATATGCCTAGGTGTATAGTAGGCTATACCACACAGGTTTGTATAAATATACTCTATGATGTTTGCACAACAACGACATCGCCTACAACAAATTTCTCAGAATATATCTGTCACTAAGTGATAAATAACTGTGTGTATCTTATTGTGGCTTTATATAATACTTCCCTGATTACTTATGATTGAGCAACCTTTATGTTTATTGGCCATTAATGTTTCCATGTTTTTTAAAGTTCCTTTTTAACTCTTTAGTCTATTTTTTCCTTTTTTTCTTTTTTCTTTCTTTCTTTTTTTTTTTTTGGAGTCAGAGTCTCATTCTATTGCCCAGGCTGGAGTAAAATAGCACAATCACAGCTCAATGCAGCCTCCACCTGCTGGGCTCAGGCAATCCTTCTGCTGCAGTCTCCCAAGGAGTTAGGATTACTAGCATACACTACCACACCTGGTTAATTTTTTTTTATTTTTGTAAAGACAAGATCTTGCTATGTTGCCTAGGCTGGTCTTGAACTCCTGGACTCAAGCAATCCTCTCACCTCGACCTCCCAAAGTGCTGAGATTACAGGCATGAACCACTGAGCCCAGTTTATTTTTCGACTGGATTAAAAATACTCAACTTTAAGAATTCTAAGAAGAAATAGATTTAAGTGAACGCAAGCCAGCAACATCCAAAGACTAGAACCACAAATAAATTTAGGCTTATTTATCAGATTATTTTAATATTAGGTGATATGGCAAACTTACCAGAAAGGCAGATCACCCCAAAACAAGTTTCCTTCTTTTAGTAAGAATTTAGTTACAAGAAAAAGGGGAGAAAACAGCTTGTACCTAAGTTTCAGTTACTTACTACTTTGCAAGTAAGATTTTCACATGTATTTTCTTTTGACAGACTATTTTACTGTCCAGGACAGCTAGCATCATCTTGGGTAAATGTTAACCCTTTTAGCAATCATTTTTGTTTCAAATGTTAACTTACTTTTGACCATTTGAATGCTATAGTATCTAGTATCATTTCTAAAATCTACAAACTGCAGAATTTTCAATTAATTAGAAAATTCTTCTTAAAAAAACAGTCCAGTCAAACTTTGAAATTATCAGAGTTGCTCAATATGCCAAGAATCTTACAAAAGTAATATGCATGTTTTATCAGTTTATCTCATTCCCATTATATACCACCCACTGTATTAAAATAGAATTATCTAGTCTTCATCTTTTCAAAATACAGCTTACTAACTCTAGTTAGCACCTGTTAAAATTCTGCTTAAGTCAAAGATCTATATAAAAATATGAGGCTGGGTATGGGGGCTCACACTTGTAATCCCAGCACTTTGGGAGTCTGAGGCAAGAGGATTGCCTGAGCACAGGAAGGAGTTCAAGACCAGCCCAGGCAACTTGGCGAGACCATGTCTCCACAATAAATCCAAAAATTAACCAGGTATGGTGGTACATGCCTACAGTCCCAGTTACTAAGGAGGCTGAAATGGAAGGATCACGTGAGCCCAGCAGGTTGAGGCTGCAGTGGCCGTGAGCGTGCCACTACACTCCAGCCTGGGTGACAGAGTGAGACTGTGACTCAAAATACACACACACACATGAACAGCTTCTATCACCAGGAAAATAAAATAAAATAAAGCCAAAGTAACAGAATAATAGTGAGACTATGTGTGATAATCCACTGGTGCTTGAGGAGCTAACCTCCCAAGCCCAATTATGCTCAGTTCTCTGCTATAACATGTCACATTACCAAAACCCTAACCACAGGCATCACCCGTGTAATGAACCGGGATGCATGGCTGACCTGGCTGCCAGCTCTCTCCACTGACTTGGATGGCTCCTGACTGGCCAGATGTTTCCCTGCCTCTTTCCCTGATTAGGCATCGCCTGCCTCTCAGGCCCTGCCTGCCTTTGCTCTGGCATCCTCTCTCCCTCCTCTGCTTCTTCCAGGTAAAGTCCTACCTCCCAGTCCTCACTGCTTGGATCAAACTATTTCTTTTCTCACCCTCTGCCATAAACCTTGACACTTTGGCTCATTGCCCACAATCTCTATTCTAGTTTCTAATGCCCAGACCCCAGCCAGGAACCTGGGCCTGAAGAGTTTGTTACATGTATAAAACTATGGCAAGACGTCTCCTGGCATTGTAAGATATTAATTCTAAGTGTGTTTCCCCGAAGAGACACTGTTCTAAGTAGACCCAAAGTACTAGAGTACCCAAGGATCATAATTCATTCACCTATAAGTGAAATAGGTTTTGGTAGGGTAGACTAGTAACCTGGGCATCATTTCTGTCAATGTTTCCAAGAAACATTTTACACTACAAAAACTGACTTGAAAAAACTGACTTGACAAAAACTTCCTGAAAATACTGCTCTGTATTCTTTTCAGCAAATGACACTCTGTGTTACAAAAACTAGTAATCAATATTTATTAATTAATATTTTTGAAGGAAGGGATGAATATACCTGCTGCTATAGTATATTTTAAATATGATTTAGCATTCAAAGACAACAGCAAAGTAACTGAATTTTTTTTTTTTTTTGAGTTGGAGTCTCACTCTGTCGCCCAGACTAGAGGGCAGTGGCTCACTCCAGGCCACCGCAGCCTCGACCTGCTGGACTCCAGCGATCCTTCCGCCTCAGCCTTCCAAGTAGCCGGAACTACAGGCGTGCGCTACCACGTCCAGCTAGTTTTTGCTTTTTATTGTAGAGATGAGGTCTTGCCAAGTTGCCCAGGTGGGTCTCGAACTCATGGGCTCAGGCAATCCACTTGCCTCGGCCTCCCAAAGTTGCTGGGATTACAGACTGAGCCACGGAGCCCGGCCAATCAGAGTCTCACTCTGTTGCCCAGATTGGAGTGTAAGTGGCATGCTCACAGCCACTGCAGCCTCGACCTGCTGGGCTCAGGCAATCCTTCCGCCTTAGCCTTCCAAGGTAACTGAATTTTTAAAAGAAGTATTTGCCAGATCGCCTCTGTTAAGCCACTGCTACTCACAACTCACCCATCAGTCATACTCACAAATTCAACTTGAGAGAAAGAAGAAAAGTTAAGCCTCATTGAGAACTGATTATGAGCCAAAATGCTTATATACTTTAATTTATTCTTATAATTCTGTGAAGTTACATACTGTTTATCCTCCATTTTAGACACGAAGAAACTAAGGTTCACAAGAATTAGATAAATTATATTGATAGTTGGCTTATGGAATTAACTTTTTTTTTTTTTGAGAAAGCAGATTTATTGAGAGGACAGAAAAGCTCCCACAGTGGGAGGGGACCTGAGAGGGTTACCCGAGATCAATCATTTTTTTAGGTCCAAAAAGTAAAACAGATTGCACAGACTGGCAAAGATATTTAATTCAAAGAAACCAGAATAAGCAGTCTGAAGAACAAACTAGAAATAAAAGTGGAACTTATCCATACTCTAACCCAAGAGCTTAGATGCAATATATAGTATATACTACTAAGATATATGCAAGGGTCAGATTCTGCTCTCTCAGGCAACTGCTTCCTCCTGAGAGCTAGAGGTTTCTCAAATATGGTTAGAGAGGAGCTTTGTCAAAATGTTTCATGATATTTCGCTGACATTCAGGGTACAGAGTGGAGTGAAGAATGACCCAGAACATTAGCAAGGAAAGAAAAACTCATGGATTCTGAGAATCTGGGTACCCTGTGAACTAGGACATGGCTGCTTCCTAGGCAGTGCTGACCACACAAGCAAATCGAGGTATGCCTGCTTCCCCTTTGACCTTCATGTCTAGAGCGCCTAGAAAACGACCCTGGCACTAAAAGCAACTTGTCTGAGAGCCACATGAGTGACTATGGAGCCCAGACACAATTCCACATCCGTCTGAATCAAAGTTCCCTTCCCTCTTACAATCTAAAACTAAATGCATATGTTTTACAGTTTTGTTTTACCATTTCAATGTTTTATTTTGAATCTAGAATTACCAAGTTTATCTTAAATTTTATAGTTCAGTATCTTCTATAAGAACACATTTTAAAATTAAAGTCAAAAATAATTTACTTTGACCACAACAAAAAACTCAGCTAAAAATTATATTTCCTTTTATTAGAGTTTAAAAAGGAAAAAATTATTACCAATAATAATACCAACAAGAGTCACGTTTATGTTCAGCTCTGAGCCAAGTCCCTCACATACCAGTATCAGACTTCTTTCTACTCTTTTACTCCACATTTCTATCACCAGCACAATTTCACTTCCATACTACGCAAGAGAAAAATAAACACTAAAAATAGTGAATTAATAGCCAATGACACCTAACTGCTTAGAACAGGCAAATGAAATTGATGATTTTGGTATTTTTAGGACAGCTAAAATGATTTCTGATGAACTTGGCAGGGAGGACACTGACATAGTGGAGAGCCAGCTCTTCACCCCGAGCCTACCTGTCCTTCTCAGCAGAGGGGCTGCAGCCACCACAGGCACCACCAACAGCCAATGGGTCTGCTCCCCCAGAGAAGGGAAATAGACAAGCCTCTAGCTGCATCTAGGACTTGTGTTACCACAACACCCCATCCTCCCTCACCACCACCACCACACACACACACATACACACACATACACACCTCTCAAGAGACGCAAGATCTACCAGATATACTAGGGCAGACAGACACACCACAGAATGGGAGACTCAACTTTCTGCCTGGCTCCCTGGACCTTTTCAGCTCTTAGCAAGACATGAAAACGTGACAGTGGGACTCCTCCATCAGCAATAACCCTGTATTCATCTCTCAGACTCCTAAAATAACTGCAAACTCCATTTCCAAACTCTTACAAGATTTCATTTTTAATTACAGAAGTCATCAGAAATGTTCTTTATTTTGCCAAGGAAGCTAAATATAGCATATACTTGAGAAAAATATTAACGATCACCATATATTACAAGGAAAAAACACTTTAATAAGGAAATATCTATGCTGAATCTTCAATTCCAAAAGTAAAAATTTTGTTTGTCTTTAAGAAGAACATAGGCCAGGCTCGGTGGCTCAGCCTATAAACCCAGCACTTTGGGTTGCCAAGGCAAGTGGACTGCCTGAGTCTACAGGTTTGAGACCAGCCTGGGCAACTTGGTGAGACCTTGTCTCTACAATAAATCAAAAATTAGTTGGGCGTGGTAGCATGCAGCTGTAGTTCTGACTACTTGGAAGGCTGAGGCAGAAAGATCGCTGAAGCCCAGTAGGTCAACGCTGGGGTGGCCATGAGCATGCGTGCCATTGCTCTCCAGCCTGAACACCAGAGTGAGACTCTATCTCAAAAAAAAAAAAAGAAGAAGAACACAAGGATCACACCAAAGCACATATCTTGCTCTGGACAATTTCATATACAAAGAAGACCCCAAAAAAACAGAATTATCTTTTGGAGGACAGATCCCTTGTAGCGTACTCAGAATTTGTTCCTCCGAATCAAACGGTCAAATACAGATTTTTATCTGCAAGTTTTAAGGTCACATCAGGATTTGCAGAACATCTTGAATTGTGGCAAACAGGTAACTGGTTCTTCCACAGCACCTGCCCACACTGTGCTGTATGTTCAGCAGTTTTGCCCACATGGAAGAGGTGGAAAAAAAGAACCACAGAAGCACTGAAAGGCATCAAAATAGATAAGCTAAAAAACTGTGTAGAGCAAGGAGAAAAAGTATCACAACAGATAAATTGCATCAAATAGAAAGTACTTTGAAGGTGACTAAACATGTAAGAATAAACTTTTTTAAATAAATAAATTCCAGGTTGTTTTGGGACACCCCCTTATATAACCTATTTAGTCCTGTACTCTTAAAAATCATGCCAAACTTAAAAAAGAAATTGTTACAGATCATGTTACAAGTCTACTGAAAAAGAAAACTTTTTCTACTTTTTTTTCCTTTGTACAAAAAATACTACATTTTATCTTGTCCCTTTCATGGAAAAGGAAAAATACATGATTTACACATCTATTTCCACAAATATATACTTTTATAAAGTTGCACACATATTTAAAAAGAAATCTGCATTCAGTAAAACATCAAGATAACTGATGATATAATTAAATAATATTTATAACACTAAACAGTAGTTCTTAACTTTCAATACTTTTTTTTTTGAGCCAAAGTCTCACTGTCACCCAGGCTGGAGTGCAGTGGCATGCTCATGGCTACCGCAGCCTTGACTGGCTTGGCTTGAACACTCCTTCCGCCTCAGTTTTCCAAGTAGCTGGAACTACAGGCGCATGCCACCACACTTGGCTAATTGTTGGATTTATTGTACACAGTCTCACCAAGTTGTCTAGGCTGGCCTCAAACCCCTGGGCTCAGGCAATCATCTCACCTCAGCCTCCCAAAGTGCTGGGATTACAGAAATGAGTCACTACACCTGGCCTCAATACATAAAACTAACAAAATAGTTTTAAGGTTGATATAAACAAGTTAATGAGAATCAGAGCCTTGCTCATAGACATTTTAAAGTTTTTCTAAGCTGAATCTTCAGGATACATACATTTTATCAACTCCATAAATTTTAAAAAGCAAAAGTGCAGCCCTTTATGCCAAGAGGAAAGTTCTAAGCATTCCAGCAACATTTACAAAGCAACCCGCAATATACCACAGTGACAACAGAGGAGAAGCAACAGGGGTAATTCCTTTTCCTGCCATGGAAAACTGATGGTGACAGTCCATGACAGCAGACTTGTCATGGGAGTATCTGTGCTGGATGCTGGTGGATATACACTCAGGAAGAACTGAGCAGAGGCGAAGGAAGCAGTGGGGCTAACCATCAACAAAGACAGAACTAAGGGAGGCAGCAATCCAACAAGAAGCCAGGGCTTTTCTCCTTCTCTTCCCTTTCTCAATAAACTGAATGTTCATGTCCTCCTGTACCCCTGAAATTTAAACGCTGAAATCCTAACCACCAAGGTGATGCTATTACAAGGCGGGGCCTGTGGGAAGTGATTAAGTCATTAGGATCAAGTCCTCATGAGTGGGATTGGTCCCTTATAAAAGACAGCTTAGAGCAGGGTGCAGTGACTCACAACTGCAATCCCAACACTTTGGGAGGCCAAGCGGGAAGACTGCTTGAGACCAAGAGTTCGAGATTAGCTTGGGCAACAAAGCAAGACCCTGTCTCTACCAAAACCAGAAAAATTAGCCAGGTGGTGCACGCCTACGTCCAACCACTTGGGATGGAGGCAAAAGGATCATGTAAGCCCAGAAGTTGGAGGCTGAGGTGAGTCATGATCATGCACTCCAGCCTGGGTGACAGAGTGAGAAACTGACTAAAAAAAAAAAAAGGAAGTGAGAGCAATCCTAGAGAGATCATTGTTGCCCTTTCTGCCATATAAAGACACAGGGGGGAGATGGCCATCATCTAAGAACCAGGGAGCAGGCTCTTCCCAGATATTGGGTCTGTGAGAGCCTTAACACTGGACTTCCCAGCCTTTAGAGCCACCAGAAACAGCTGTTTACAGACCACCCAGTCTGTGATATTTTGGTACAGCAGCCCAAGTAGACCAAGACACCTCCTCAACCTGTGCCCTTCATCCTACTTGCCTGAACTAATCTTCCTTTCAGTCTCTTCAGTCTTTTTAGGAGTACACAGGAGTAATATCTTATTTATTATTTTTATTTTTTTATTTTTTTGAGGTGGAGTCTCACTCTGTCACCCAGACTGGAGTGCAGCGGCCGCTCCCAGCCACCGCAGCCTCGACCTGCTGGGCTCCGGTGATCCTTCCACCTCAGCCTTCCAAGTAGCTGGAACTACAGGCGCACGCTACCATGCCCGGCTGATTTTTGATTTATTGTAGAGATGAGGTCTCACCAAGTTGCCCAGGCGGGTCTCGAACCCGCGGGCTCAGGCAGTCCACTCACTTCGGCTCCCAAAGTGCTGGGATTACAGGCTGAGCCACCGAGCCCGGCCAGGAGTAATATCTTATAATCTTTTTTATATCCCACAGAACCTAAAATGATTAACAAATGTTCTACTAACGAACTTTTTTTGAGTTGGAGTCTTACTCTGTCACCCAGACTGGAGTGCAGTGGTCACTCCCGGCCACCGCAGCCTCGACCTGCTGGGCTCCGGCAATCCTTCTGCCTCAGCCTTCCAAGTAGCTGGAACTATAGGCGCATGCTACCACGCCCGGCTAGTTTTTTATTTATTGTAGAGATGAGGTCTCGCCAAGTTGCCCAGGCGGGTCTCGAACCCGCAGGCTCAGGCAATCCACTCACCTCGGCTCCCAAAGTGCTGGGATTACAGGCTGAGCCACCGAGCCCGGCCAGGAGTAATATCTTATAATCTTTTTTATATCCCACAGAACCTAAAATGATTAACAAATGTTCTACTAACGAACTTTTTTTGAGTTGGAGTCTTACTCTGTCACCCAGACTGGAGTGCAGTGGTCACTCCCGGCCACCGCAGCCTCGACCTGCTGGGCTCCGGCAATCCTTCTGCCTCAGCCTTCCAAGTAGCTGGAACTATAGGCGCATGCTACCACGCCCGGCTAGTTTTTTATTTATTGTAGAGATGAGGTCTCGCCAAGTTGCCCAGGCGGGTCTCGAACCCGCAGGCTCAGGCAATCCACTCACCTCGGCTCCCAAAGTGCTGGGATTACAGGCTGAGCCACCGAGCCCGGCCAGGAGTAATATCTTATAATCTTTTTTATATCCCACAGAACCTAAAATGATTAACAAATGTTCTACTAACGAACTTTTTTTGAGTTGGAGTCTTACTCTGTCACCCAGACTGGAGTGCAGTGGTCACTCCCGGCCACCGCAGCCTCGACCTGCTGGGCTCCGGCAATCCTTCTGCCTCAGCCTTCCAAGTAGCTGGAACTATAGGCGCATGCTACCACGCCCGGCTAGTTTTTTATTTATTGTAGAGATGAGGTCTCGCCAAGTTGCCCAGGCGGGTCTCGAACCCGCAGGCTCAGGCAATCCACTCACCTCGGCTCCCAAAGTGCTGGGATTACAGGCTGAGCCACCGAGCCCGGCCAGGAGTAATATCTTATAATCTTTTTTATATCCCACAGAACCTAAAATGATTAACAAATGTTCTACTAACGAACTTTTTTTGAGTTGGAGTCTTACTCTGTCACCCAGACTGGAGTGCAGTGGTCACTCCCGGCCACCGCAGCCTCGACCTGCTGGGCTCCGGCAATCCTTCTGCCTCAGCCTTCCAAGTAGCTGGAACTATAGGCGCATGCTACCACGCCCGGCTAGTTTTTTATTTATTGTAGAGATGAGGTCTCGCCAAGTTGCCCAGGCGGGTCTCGAACCCGCAGGCTCAGGCAATCCACTCACCTCGGCTCCCAAAGTGCTGGGATTACAGGCTGAGCCACCGAGCCCGGCCACGAACTTATTTTTATAGTTGAAATTTACCTTTATATTATTCTTGATCAAAATACATTTTATAGGCTGGGCATGATGGCTCATGCCTCTGATCCCAGAACTTTGGAAGGACAAGGTAGGTAGATTGCTGGAGCCCAGGAACTCGAGACCAGCCTGGGAAACATAGTGAGACCTCATCTCTACAAAAAAACTTTAAAAATTAGCCTGGTGTGGTGGCACACACCTGTGTTCCCAGCTACTTGGGAGACTGAGGTGGAAAGATCACCTGAGCCCAGGAGATTGAGGCTGCGGTGAGCTGTGATCTTGCCATTGCACTCCAGCCTGGGCGAGAGAGTGAGACCCTGATTCAAAAAAAAAAAAATTGCTTGAAAGCCTTTAGTAAGCCTGCTACCTAGTGAACACTTATTAAATGTTTGAATGTTTATGAACAATCATTTCTTAAATCACCAGTATGTCATATTAAGAACAGAAAAAGGAACTAACTTTCTTTAAGGAATTATTCTATTATTATGATGCTCTTATTTTTCTGGCAACTAGTAAAATCTATCACTAAATTATATATATAAAAATCAGAAAAAGTATTTTAAATGAATGAGACTTAATAGTATGGCCTTTTTCTCTATAAAGACATATGTCAATCCTAAAATTATAGAAAAATAGACATTTATTAAACTAATTAAAATAATTATATTTCATCATAATTTTAATTCATTAAATCGTAGTTTTGTTCAGCAGTTCTAAGATTCCAAATCTTAAATATCACAGAGAATATTCAAAGATGACTTCAAGTAATTGAAAAGTTTATGTAGATTTTCTTTTTCTGCATAAAAATAATCTTAAAGTAATTAACATCTATGACATAACCATTTATTGTATATATTTATAAAACTCTTTTATATTAAACCATCACCCAAGTCAATAATAAAACAACTATATTTATATCCACTTACTGCAATCTCTCTACAAGCCGACATAGATATTCCTGTGCCTTCAATTTGCTTCAATGCATACTCCTTTTCATCTTTTCTGCACAGAAACAAAAAATTGTCCATACGTTACTTTCAGATTCAAAATTATAACTACAAAAACAATGAAAATGTACTTAATCTCTCAGTGATAATACATAAACACTGTGTCATGCATTGCTTATTATTTTTGTTAATATTTCAACTACAGAAATAAAAAATATCAAAAGAAATTCATGTCACAATGAAAACATAAGACAGAGCCAAAACACAAGATCCAAAACTGAAACACAACAGGATACTAAACACAGCACTAGTTTCGAAGAGAAAACAAGTATAAATATAAACTCAAACATATTGCAAGATAATTCTACTCCTGTCTTAATTATCTGGAGTATATGAAAGCATTCTGTTGTAAACATTCACTTTAAAAATAACAGACATGCCGGGCTCGGTGGCTCAGCCTATAATCCCGCGCCTTTGGGAGGCTGAGGTGAGTGAATTGCCTGAGCCTGCAGGTTCAAGACCCGCCTGGGCAGCGAGACCTCATCTCTACATAAATCAAAAAAATCAGCCGGGCGTGGTAGCGCATGCCTGTAATTCTGGCTACTTGGAAGGCTGAGGCGGAAGGATCGCCGGATCCCAGCAGGTCGAGGCTGTGGTGGCCGGGAGCGGCCACTGCACTCCAGTCTGGGCGACAGAGTGAGACTCCAACTCAAAAAATAAACAAACAAACAAAAATAACAGACATAAGCTCTCAGACTCACTTAAAGTAATTTCGTAATATAAGAAGCACTTATAAGAATAAGAACCTGGCTGGGCTTGGTGGCTCAGCCTGTAACCTCAGTACTTTGAGAGGCCGAGGTGAGTGGATTGCCTGAATCCATGGGTTCGAGACCCACCCGGGCAACTTGGTGAGACCTCATCTCTACAATAAATCAAAAATTAGCTGGGCATGGTAGCGCCTGTAGTTCCAGCTACTTGGAAGGCTGAAGTGGAAGGATTGCTGGAGCCCAACAGGTTGAGGCTGTGGTGGCCGGGAGCATGACACTACACTCCAGTCTGGGCAACAGAGTGAGGCTTCAACTCAAAAAAAAGAAAAAAAGAAAGAATAAGGACTCACTGAAACATGCTGGTTCTCACCTAGAATGAGGACATTCAAAAACTCCAAGGCCCCAACCAAATGCTTCTAAAAGACTTCAAAACGCTAGCCACCACCATCTCATTCTCAAGAACTCTGGGAGAAATCCAGTAAACTGGATTTTCTAAACAATGGACATAAGATTAGGAATTCTGGGGAAGCCCAGCAGTTACCAAGGTGCTTAACCACAAGAAGACAATGGTTCAATATCAGTGACACATCTTTAAGTATGAACAGCAACAGAAGAGTGGCTGGTGCAGCACTGGGGATCCTTGGGGGCTGACACCAAAACAGCCTCACTAAGGCCCTGGCGGGACACCAAAGCTACGGTCCACTCCAGCTGCTCTAACATGCCATCACCCGTGCCCGCCAAGTTCTGTCTGTTGGTTGTATTATAGCCTCAGCAAGGGATCACCAGGTCACAGAGGATCTGTCAAGTGACAATGCCAAGGCAGTACCACCCCATTCTACTTTGCCACTCCTCCCTTTTCTCACTCTGGGCTGACTAGCAGACAGAGCAGTAAGAGGGTATTCAAAATGTGCATATTTTTCCAAACAGCTGTAGGGATTCAGATGGTTTTGGCTTCCACAGAGGAACTGCACAGTGATGAAGTCTGGGCCTTCCATGCACCCATCACCTGCCTGGTATACACTGTACCTGACAGGTGCGTTTTCATCCCTCACCCCCCTCCTCCCATAATGTGCATTTTAAAACATTATTTTACCTGCCTTTAGAATATTTTCACAATCATCTATGCTTGGGGCAAACAATTGACTTATGGTTACTTTCTCCCACCATCAGCTTGAAAATTATATCCATTTTTCTTCCAATACAAGGCATTCATGAAATAATTAAACAGCATTTTGATAAACAGAAAACACACTAGGTATATCAACAGGAAGGACTGGGATGCAGTTATTTAAATGATGGCTAGAAGGTCATTAGAAACATGGAAAATGTTTACCATACACTAAGAAACTAATTGTACTATATTAAAAAAACATATATATCTATACTATGCTGAGAGTAATAAAAAAATTAAAAACCAGTTGTGATAAGATGTAGCAATTTATTAACTAACTTCAGTGCTAATATTATATTGCTTTTTAAATTAGGATTATAAATCAAAGAAATAAGAGCCCAAGTAATTTGATACTCAAAAATATCTACTAAAACAATCTTTAAGTCTTTTCAAAGCAATAGCTCAGGCAAAGTTTTAAAGAGCAAAGTCAAAAATAGGGAAAGCTACACCAGGTGCGGTGGCTCACATCTATAATCTTAGTACTTTGGGAGGCCAAGGCAGGAGGACTGCTTGAGCCTAGAAGTTCGAGACCAGCCTGGGCAACACAGGGAGATCTCATCTCCACAAAAAACTTAATAAATGAGCCAGGCATGGTGGCACATATCTGTCATCTCAGCTACTCAGGAGGCTGAGATGGAAGGATCACCTGAACCCAGCAGGTCTAGGCTGTAGTGAGCCGTGATCGTGTCACTGCACTTCAGCCTGGGTAACAGAATGAGACCTTGGCTCAGTTAAAGGTAAAAAGAAGGAAAGCTTAAGTGATCATTTTTCCCTTTTTCATCACGTTTCCTCCTAAACATACAACTAGACTGTTCTCAGACCACTCAGAAGCCCCTGAGAAGCATAAGCAGCAGGTGACTGAAAGTAATGACAGCCAAATGTCTCCCCTGCCTTAACTGTACGTGTGGGTACATGAGTGAGAGAACACATACCCAAGATGCTCTGACATGATGCTCACCATTTCATACATTTAATAATTCAATTAACTGCCAGGCACCGATGACTAAATATTTAAGTATAATATAGTCTTAACAAAATTATAAAAGCTTTCTGAAAAGTTTTTCACACGAAGCCATCCCTTTTTTCAACAGAACATTTCAATCCTCAGCTCCCACAAACGTAGGGCTCCAGAAGCTCATGTAATTGCATAGTTTTATTTTTAATACTGTAAAGAATATTACACAATCTGGATAGGTTATTGTTGCTATGGAAACTATAAGATCTTCACAGTAAGTCAAAAAGTGCAAAATTAACACATCAAATTAATGGCTTCTGAATTTCACATCCAGGCTGTCAAAGGAATTTGAAAGCTAAAGAAGAATAGACTGAGCCTAGGCCTTTTACTGTGAATTATATAGATAGGAACAAGGAACAAACCCGGTAATTATTTCACTTAATAAGTTTAAATATAATTTCCATGTGTTAAATTAACGAAATACTCAAAAATCTGCAATTTTAAGATTTGCAACATTTAAATTGAGAATGAAAGAAAGTACAGAGGTCATTACCATCTTTCTTTGCACGCCACTGTCAGGTGGGAAGTGATGGTGGGGAGCTCTGAGGTTCACAGTGGGAAGAAGCTGCAAGGTCCCAGAGGGTAGCTGGGACTCCCAAGCATGGTTCTACACCAGTGCCAGTCTCTGGACAAGTGCCAGTACCTTGATATGAAGGCAAAAAGTATGTCCTTTACTCTAATGTCCAGCAATATCTCACTGACAGGTACATGGTCTGGGAGCTTCAGTGCTCTCTGCCCACATGTGTGCGTCAGGAGCTCCTCTAAGGGGTAGTAGCAGTTTCTATCCACCACTTAGGTGTTTCAGGCACATCATAAAAGAACAACATCTACCTTCACATGACAAGGCTGAAAACCAGGTGGACCTGGCCTACGCTATGACAGCCTGGCTTTTAGAGGAAGCTTAGTTCCTTATAACTATTTCATTTCATTTCTAAATTACTTTTATTTCTAATAACAAAGACAAAGCAATTCTAAAGCCTTCAAGGGAACTGTTTTCTACATTTTAGTATATATTAGACAGGATGATTAAAGTAACTGCTTACCGAAAATAATCAAAGTTTACTAACTGAATCTAGAAGAATTAAAAATACATATACTTGTAAAGCCGGATGTAGAGGGTAACGCCTGTAATTAGCACTCTGGCAGGCTGAGGCAAGAGGATTGCTTGAGCCCAGGAGTTCAAGATCAGCCTGGGCAACATAGCAAGACCTCGTTTCTAAAAAAAATCAAAAAATTTGCCAGACACGGTGGTGCACGCCTGTAGTCCCAACTACTTGGGAGGCTGAGGTGAAAGGATCCTCTGAGCCCAAGAGGTCAAGGCTGTAGTGGGCTGTGATCATGCCACTGCACTCCAGCCTGGGTAACAGAGTGAGACCCCAAATTAAAAAAAAATATATATATATATACTTGTACTATAAACTTAGATACTTACTATATAGAATTTTTTAATATAAAGCCATTTCTCCTATGTATCTATAATGTGTAGCAAAATCATGCAAACTTCCCTCTCAGCAGTCACAATGAAAAACAAATGTTCAATGTGAACATTATTTAACAACAAAACAAAAATAAATTTGGTAAAGACTGTGATCTGAGAGACTATGTTCTGGAAAATTCTTGATGCAAGCAATTCTATAGATAGTCGAAAAAATCAGAAGCACGTATCTGTGCAAAAAGTACTAATCATTATCTTAAAATAAAAGCTTAATCCCATGTTGAGAATTAGGCTCAGTGGTAGAATGTATTTATTTATTTATTTAAATTGAGACAGGGTCTCGTTCTATTGCTCAGGCTGGGGTGCAGTGGTGTGATCATAGCTCAGTGGTAGAATTTAAATATAATTCAGGGAAGAACTTCTCAAGTCTAGAGAAGCAAGTTCAGCAAGAACACCTCTTGAATGAAATATGAGATACTGGTTAATGGAAAAGATAGTCTTACACGATTCAGCAATGCTCAAACTAGGTGACCAGACCCCAATCAACTGTAGGCAAGAAAAGTACCATTCAGCAGCCCACACACACAAGCACAGTGAAGGCTGAGCCAAAAGTCCACATGTTGTAGCTGCCATTAGACTGGCACAAGATCTCTGGCTCCTATCAATGATACTACTATGTGTCCAGACCAGCCCTGGGCCACATTTGGTCCCAAAGACCCACAACAGACAATTCATTTAGAAGAAGCATCTTCTAGCCCCTTTGCACTTGGATGTCGTCTCTGAGGGGACATCGTAAATCTAGCAAACCACTCAGATGTCCCCTCTCAGGGGACACAGATTGCTGGTCACTATACAGGACAAACTTATGCCAGCACATTTTCAAAAATGAATGTTTCTTGAAGTTTTGCATTCAAATTGCACAAAAAAGCAATAAAGAGATGGAATATATACTGAGATATACATTAAAAAATACCAGCTGATGGTACATAGAGAATGTGTGACGTGTGAAGTGCTTTCACAGTGGTGCACAGATTGAACAAATAAATTGCATATTATTAATGCAGGAGGAAGAAAATAAGACAGCATTGCCTGCTTGAATAGAAAGATAGCATGTGGAAGGCGTCCAACAAAATACTATTGCACACCATTTATCAATGAACCTGTCATGCATATTGGTGACCATTTCACACGTTAGAAAAATGTAAGATATATTTAAATTTTGATTTATGTCATAAATAAGTTCCTCAACATCCAAAATTCCATTATAAGCCAAATGTCATTACAATAAAGTAATCAGTTCCAACACTATACTGTTTAATATGAAGTGATTCGTTTTTCACTATTTCATAAAAAAGTGTGGTCAAGTTGCTGGTAGGTGATCCACAAGATGTCTCCGAGCGCGAAGTTTAAGAAAAGATGGGGAAATTCAAGCTCAAACAAGCCTAAAGGAAAAATGTGAAAGTCTTCACACAGGATTAAAATCCTTTTTTGTTTCTAATGAAAACAGAAGAGCCTTATTATTTTATGTCAACTAACAACGACTGAGTTTGTACTATGGGTCCCAACATTGTGCCAAATTCTTGGATAGAACAAAATTAGAAATTGACTACTCTAGATATCAGGGAATTCCCAGTTCACCCTGAGAGAGATGCTGGGTGAACAGGAAATACAGACAAGTAACCATGATGTGCGTCTCATCCCCAGAGATAAGCATAGCAGGCACAGAGAGAACACAACAAGCAATTCTTTCAGAGCTTTAGAAGACTTTAAGTGTTTAAAGAGGAGTTCCATGGACAGAGAAGGGATGAGGGGGCAGAGAATTCCAGGGAAAAGTGTGGCATAAGAAAAATGACAAGGACATATTCAGGAAACAGCTGGTATTCAAGATGGCTGGAAAGCTGGTACACGATGATGAGGGGTAAGAGACAAGGCTAGAAAAGCAAAGAGTGGGGAGGACCAGATGAGTCCTCCAAGAAAGCTTGGACTTCATGTGTAAACAGAACAGAGTCAAAGGTTTTGAAACAAAGGAGGTACATTAACAGATCTTTTCTCAGAAAGATAATGGCGGTAACTACAGAGAAAAACTGATGGCAGAGAACACCTGGCAGATTGTGTCAGATGTGCAACAAGAAAAGATGAAGGACAGCTAGATGAAAACAGTGGCAGAGGGAAGAAATCATGGACACAAGAGATTTCTCAGAGCTGGCAGAATTTAGTAACATTGCATATGCAAAGAGGATCCCACTGTGTCTAAAACGTGTGAATGATAGCACCAACAAGAAATGGTGACATGACCTAAATTGAGACCTGGAAAAAGAAGCCAATGAAAATGACATATCAAGGTTATTAGAAAGGACTGAAACCAAAGGCATGATAAACGATGGAAGCAACTGGCATGTAAGCGTGAGGAGCTGAGAACTCAGATTAGCAGAACAGAATGTTAGCTCCAAAGGGGTCTAAGGCAGTCCTGTACAATCGGTCTGTTTTATGATGAAGAAAGGAGGCCAGCAACTTGAGGCAGCGCCAAGACCAGATCTTCCGATTCCAAGTCCAACATTCTACATAACAGAGGGGTAACAATAAGCCTGGAGAAAAGATGGGATGCTTGTGATAGTCATTCATTCTGCCAAGGAGGCACTGGCAGAACCAAAGGAACAGATAAAGAAGATTCAGAAGGATGAATCCAAGATGAGTCCAAGGTTGTGAGCTTGGTCATGAGAGGAGGACATCACTGAGAACAAGGCACAGAGCAGATCTCAGATGGATCTTTAGCTCAAAGGAATCTTTCACATAGAGACAGTCTATGAGGATCTCTGAGAAGTTCTGAAAGATGTCCAAAAGGTGTTTATTGAAGGTCTGCCACAGTAGAGTTTCAGACTGAAAGGTTTGAGCCCACTGATGTGATAACCTTGGACTGGAGGAAGATGGTTGCTGAGTGCCCAGAAAGGAACTGAAGGGAGGGAAACCGTTTCTGAAGACATTTCTCTCTCACACCCTTTAGAAGACAAACAAGTCTATGAATTACTCCTGTAAGCCTGCTTTTCCAAACCTTAGGAATAGAATTCAAATAATACAATAATCAGAAATACAGGATCCAGCATGGTACAGTAGTGCCAGTTTCTATAACTAGGTGTTCCCAATAAGACATTCTTCAGATCATGACATCTGAGTCTTGCCAACAAATTTTTTCTTCGAGAAGATGATGAAATAAATGTTGTATGTCTTTCCTTTATCACGCCATCATTTGGATTAGCAAATTAGGAAGCTTCCACATCACACAGAAAAATAAGAAAAAAACATAAAATGACTATTTAGAGTAACAAAACACTGAATTGCTCAATTGCTCAATTGGGCTCAATTCATAATGGAGCCAATTATTCCACCAGTCTCATAGTAATTATTACTTATTTAGAAGTTTACTTTATTACATAATATAATATTTTAAAATTTTGTATCACAAAATTTTTCAAAACTAAATAAATAAGTAGCAGTAATAGTCTATGGATCCATCACATAATTATCAGTTCGTGGCCAGTCTTGTTTCCTTGCCTCCACTTTTATTAATTACTTTGAAACAAGTCCCAGATACCTTTCCATTTCATCTGTAAACAATTCAATGACTAACACACTTAATATCAGCAATATTTTCTTTTAGTTTGAATGACACTAGTCCTTTAACTAATTCTGAAAGTGGCCAGGCACCGTGGCTCATGCCTATAATCCCAGCACTTGGGAGGTGGAGCAAGAGGATTGCCTGAGCCCAGGAGTTCGAGACTGGCCTGGGCAACTTGGCAAGACCTCATCTCTACATTAAAAAAAAATAGCCAGCCGTGGTGGTTCATGCCTGTGGGTCCAGCTATTTGGAAGGCTGAGGCAGAAGGATGGCCTTAGTCAGTCCAGCAGGACGAGGCTGCAGTGGCCGTGAGCATGCCACCGCACTCCAGGCTGGGCGACAGAATGAGACTCTAATTCAAAAAAATGAATTAATTAAATTAAATAATTCTAAAATCTTTAAAATCTTCTAACATAAGATGCTGCTACTACTTTGTGTCTCCCTTATTAATGACAAAACATCAATAATACTGGCATCCTCCTCATGCTTTTTTTCCTCTAACTAAAATGTCCTTCAGGACTTATACCTTCATCTACCAAATATTGTATTTACTCAGTCTCTAAACATCACCAGAAGAAAGTACTGTTCTCCCTCATCCAAGCTCAGGATTCTGGCACACCATGGAAACATGACAAGAGTTTGATTACGTGTTTGCTTTAATTCCTTAGGAACACTGCCTGTATTCAGTCCCTGTATACGACTGACACACTCTTATCTCTCTCTCGCTAAAACTATCTTCATTTTATACGATTTCCTTCATTTGTAATTCCAATTCAGACAAACATTTACTATTTTAATTAATTAATTTATTTTTTTTGAGTTGGAGTCTCACTCTGTCACCCAGGCTGGAGTACAGTGGCATGCTCACCACCACCGCAGCCCCAATCTTTTGGGCTCAGGCGCTCCATCCATCTCAGTTTTCCAAGTAGCTAGAACCACAGACGTGTGCCACTATGTGAGGCTAATTTTTTTGATATATTCTAGAGATGAGGTCTTGCCATGTTGCTCAGGCTGACCTCGAACCCCTGAGCTCAAGCAATCCTCTCGCTTCTGCCTCCCAAAGTGCTGGGATTATAAGTGTGAGTCACTGCACCCAGCCAAACATTTACTATTTTAATAAGACCCTAAAATTATAAATTTTAGAAACTTCTAGTAGTTTGACCCAAAAGAGGCTCAAAACATAATCAGAACAATTTTTTTATTCATCAGTTAATTGTATACATTCTCTTTGTTAAAAGTGTTCATATATAGTTAACATTTATATACAACCAAATCTTGACTAGTTTCAATTTATTTTAATAAAAAACAATTCACTGAATTAAGTTTGCATATCAACATATTTCTTCAGTGGCCCACTAAAACTTCAAGACATATTAATTAGGATATACTGATAGCCAGGCTTGGTGGCTCAGTCTGTAATCCCAGCACTTTGGGAGGCCGAGGCTAGTGGATTGCCTGAGCCCTCAGGTTCAAGACCTGCCTGGGCAACTTGGTGAGACCTCGTCTCTACAATAAATCAGAAAAAATTAGCCGGGTGTGGTAGCGCATGCCTGTAGTTCCGGCTACTTGGAAGGCTGAGGCGGAAGGATCACCGGAGCCCAGCAGATTGAGGTTGCAGTGGCCGGGAGCGTGCCACTGCACTCCAGTCTGGACGACAGAGTGAGACTCCAACTCAAAAAAAAGGATATATTGATAATTATTTCACCAAACTTCTTACTTTTTAGTCAACAACTATTTGAACTGTTCAATGTACTTCTAAAATCTCAACTTCAATGTTGGATTGGTAAATATATTACCAAATATGAATATTTAATGTTTGTTTCTAAAAATGTTTCTTATTGTTCAGAAATAAATTTAAAACAAATTGTCTCTAGGCTGGGTGCAGTGACCCACATCTGTAATCCCAGCACTTCAAGAGTTGAGGCAAGAGGACTGCTTGAGGCAAGACAAGCCTGAGCAACACAGCTGGGCATCCGCCTCTATAAAAAAAAAATGTTTAAAATCGGCCATGCGTGGTAGTGTGCACCTACAGTCCCAGCTACTTGAGAGGCTGAGAGAGAAGGACCACTTGAGCCTAAAAATTAGAAGCTGTAGCAAAGGTAATAGAATCAGTGATGCCACCTTTAATTTCAGAAATCATTTACTAAGCACATGCTGTAATGCCAAGCACCATGCTGGGCTCCAGGAACAGGAGGAAAAATGAACTGATGCCTTCCCTTGTGAATCTTTACACAGAGAGACACACAAGCAGGGGTGCAGTCTGAGAAGAGCTATAACTAATATACAAGGAGGATCCCCAAAAAACAATTTATTTAAAAACTGTGTATTTATGCTTACATGATTAAACTTGAACCACCTTCAAAGTACTCTCCGTCTGATGCAATATACCTATGGAAACGCTTTGTCCACTACTCAAAACAGTTTTTGAACTTGTCCATTTGGATGCCTTTTATAAAGTGCTTCTGCCAGTTTATGTTTCACTTCTTCCACGTCGGCAAACTGTTTGCTTTGAGAACCTTTTTCATCCGGGAAAACAAAAACAAGTCACTCGGGACAAGACTGGGTTAAGTGGAAAGGCGGGACACAGGGGTCATGCCATTTTTGGTCAAAAACTACGAAATACTTAGCAGAGTGCAGTGTGAGCAGGTTGTTCATGTACATCACCCGTCATGAAATGGGCAAATGCATTAAAAGAATCTCCAAAACAAATTTCACTGAAGCCGAACGCAGCCTCTCACAATAACACTAGCTGGTACACTTATGTCAATGAGTTCCTAGAACAACACATACCTAGCGGAGGAAGCCTGCACTATAAGGGGTTCGCCCTCCAAAAGATAATTCTGGTTGCTTTTGGGTCCCCCCTCATATGTGCAAAGTACATCAGATCAATAATGAAAAGGGCATGGTTCTGGTAGGCAGACAGATAGGGAGCGCTATCAGGTAAATAATTTTTAAAGGGACCATCCAAGTAGATTTTGAGAAATAAGCAGGATTTCATTAAGCAAAGAAGAAGGGATAGGGCCTTATAGATACCAGAAATATGTGAACAAAGTCTGAAGACTAAAGCCAGGCATAGTGGCTCAGGTCTGTAACCCCAGCATTTTGGGAGGCTGACCTTGTCTCTACAATAAGTCAAAAAAATTAGCTGGGTGTGGTGGCGTATGCCTGTAGCTCCAGCTATTTGGAAGATTGAGGCAGAAGGATCGCCTGAGCCCAGCAAGTTGAAGCTGCAGTGGCTGTAAGCATGGCACTGCATTCAGCCTAGGCAACAGAGTAAGACTCCAACTCCCATACAAAACGAAACAAAACAAAAAAGCCAAAGTCTGAAGATTAAAAATCTATACTATAAGCCAGGTGTGGTGGTTCACACCTATAATCCCAGCACTTTGGGAGACCAAGGAGAGAGGACGCTTGAGCCCAGAAGACCAGGCTAGGAAACACAGCAATACTTCATCTCTGCAAAAAAATCAAAAAATTAGCCAGGTACGGTGGTACATGCTTGTAGTCCCACAGCTACTGAGGAGGCTGACAGAGAAGGATCGCCTGAGCCCAAGAGGTCAAGGCTGGGGTGAGCCGTAATCGTGCCATAGCACTCTTGCCTGGGTAGCAAAGTGAGACTCCAACTCACAAAAAGGAAAAAAATCCATGCTATATTCAAGAAATTAGCAAAAGACAAACATAGCTTCAATACAAGAGATGAAGTAACACATGAAAAGAGCAAAGAAGACAGAATGAGCACCATGTTGTGTGTTGTAATGAGAGCAGTGTTCTTTCTGTGTAACGGGATACCCTCAGAGGTTTCCACCAGTGAAGCATGTGAGCCCAGGCATTCTCAGTAGACAAGGAACAAGCAGGATAGATCAGGATGTAAAGCCAGAGTCAGGGGACCATTGTAGAAGAGTGAGGAGGGTTGAAGAGGGCCAGAATTAGAGTCAATGTAACAGAAATGGGGAACATGCCCACGAGGCATTCCAGAGATGGAATTATCCACTGTAGCCAAGACTGTGCCAACCCAATGGGAAAAATGGGTTTGGAGACTGATAACTTGGAGTCACACCATGGTTCTATGATCTCCTCTCTCATACGCAACACCTCATAAGTAGATCGAAGGGAAATTACTTTGCTTAAGAGAAAAATGTTTAAACTAGAAGACAAAATTTGTTCTACTGCATTTTCCTACTAAGGTAGAAATTTTCATACTGTCTGTCACAAGACTCAGTTTCTAGCCCTCGGTCTCCTTCACACCAACTGATCTCCCTGATCTCACTTCCCCTCTTCTTCCTATGCATCAGACAAGATCAAGTTTTCCAGAAGTTTTGTGAACAAAACTAGCCTGAGGTCAGAGCTCTCTCCTCTGCATTCAGCAAGCACACCTATGCACTATACACATGGCATTCATTGTATACCCCTTTGTATGCTAACTTTTCCACAGAGTGTGACATAAATGGGGCTATGGACTCAAACTCCTATTATGCTAAGTCACACAGCTAATAGGTTACTTATACCCTCATAGTACCAGTATTTGTATCTGTAAAATTGGGAATAATAATACCTTATACAATTTCTTAGAAGGTAAATGAGATTACATACATAAAGAACACAGCATGTGTCCAGTCCTGCCATAGACTATAAGATGTCAGTTCCAGCATCAACTTTTTAGAGACCATGGAAGAAGTCCACAGGCAGACATTTCAATTGGAATGCTTAGGAAGGAACAAAGGAATGAGAGTTTTTTGGCAAATACATATTAGTAAACATGGAACACAGTATTTGATTTTTTTTTTTTTTTGAGTTGGAATCTCACTCTGCTGCCCAGGCTGGAGTGCAGAGGCACACTCACAGCCACTGCAGCCTCAACCTGCTGGGCACAGGCGATCCTTCTGCCTCAGCCTTCCAAATAGCTGGAACTACAGGTGTGCACTACCACACCCCGGCTTGTTTTTTGATTTATTGTAGAGATGAGGTCTTACTAAGTTGCCCAGACTGGTCTTGAACCACTAAGCTCAGGCAATCCTCTCACCTCAGCCTCCTAAAGTGCTGGGATTACAGACTTAAGCCACCACACCCGGCCAACACAGTATTTGAGATTAATATTTCTGGCCTGGCGCGGTAGCTCACACCTGTAATACCAACACTTAGGTCAAAGGAATGCTTGAGTCCAGGAGTTCGAAACTAGCCTGGGCAACATAAAGAGACCCCATCTCTACAAAAAATAACAAAATTAGCCAGGCATGGTGGTGTGTGCCTATAATCCCAGCTACCTGGAAGGCTAATGCAGAAGAACTGCCTGAGCCCATGAAGTTGAGGCTGCAGTGAGCCTTGGTCGTGTCACTGCACTGCAGCCTGGGCGACAAGTGAGACTACAACTCAAAAAAAAAATTAATATTTCTTATGTAGATAAGTTTCCAGAGAGAAGGTATCATTATCATGTGTAGTTTTGTAGCCAATATAATACCTTGCAGCTAATAACCAAATATTTGATGGGCTGATTAATTAGATGACATATGATTATCTATCTGCCTTTTCTAATAAAATAGAAGCTTACAGTTAGAGTCTAGAATGAAGTTTTTCATTCAAAAAAAAATTATGTGTACTATGGTGCACATTGGCATTACAAGCACCGCAACAATATATTGAGGTATGTAGTCTTTGCCTTGTAGAGGTTCAGGAGAGAACAGAGGAACTAAGTAATGCACAGGTACTAACACCTACTAAACATAAGGTACTGTATAAAAAACTGCCTGGACTTCATCATTCCAAATGCTTGTCTAACCATCCATTTAATCCCATCTTTCTTACAGAATTTAAGGCAAAAAGTAGTAAGGAAGGGGAGGAAGATGGTGTCCTCTGATTTCATCTGAGCAGTACTCTACATTTTTTATACTACTGAATTCAATAATCTATTGAGACTATCATAATTCATGGGAAGAAACTAAATGATTTCCCATTAAAAACAGAAACAAAGGCAAACATTTCCGCTCTCACCACTCCTAATCAACATCATACTGGAAGTTCTAGCTAATACAAGAAAAGGAAATTAAAAGTATATATATTGGGAAGGAAGAAATAAAACTTTGCTCACAAATGACATGATTGTCTGTGGAAAAAAATCCCAAAGAATCAACAAAGAAACTACTGGAACTAATAAACAATTACATACAGCAAGACTGCAGAATATAATATTAATATATTGCCTTCTTATACACTAGCAAAGAAAAACTGGAATTGTAAGTTAAAAGCATATCATTTATATTAGTACACAAAAAAGAAATACTTAGGCATAAGTCAAGCAAAAATATGCATAAGATATATATGAGGAAAATGACAAAACTGATAAGAGGAATTTTTAAGATCTAAACAAATGGAAAGAAGGAGTATAAGTCTGCAATGAGCTATCATCAAACCACTGCAGTCCAGCCTAGGCAATACGAGAGACCCAGATAGATAGATGGCTGATAGACAGATAGATAAATGGAGAGGTACGTGGCTAAGACGACTCAGTATCATCAAGATGTCAGTTCTCCCTAACTTTATCTATAAATTCAACACAATCCCAATCCAAATCCCAGTTATTTTGTAGATATCAACAAAATTGATTCTAAAGTTGATGCAGAAAGGCAAAAGATACAGAATAGCCAAGGGAATACTGAAGGAGAACAAAGTTGAAAGACTGATACTACTCAACTTTAAGACTTACCATAAAGTGACCAGGTGTGGTGGCTTATCCCTGTAATCCCAGCACTTTGGGAGGTGGAGGCAAAAGGACTGCCTGAGCTCAGGAGTGCAAGACCTCATCTCTAGAGTAAATCAGAAAATTAGCTGGGCATGGTGGCATGTGCCTGTAGTTCCAGCTACTTGGAGGGCTGAGGCAGAAGGATCACCTGAGTCCAGCAGGTCGAGGTTGCAGTGGTCATGATTATGCCACTGCACTCCAGCCTGGGCAACAGAGTGAGACTCCAATTAAAAAAAAAAAAAACTTACTATAAAGCTACAGTAATCAAGAGAGTGTGATATTGGTGAAAGAAAAGATAAATAAATCATTGGAACAGAATTAAGAGTTCAGAAGTAGACCCACATACTCCATAGTTCACTGACAAAGGAGCAAAGGACAGCAATAGAGAAAGGAGTTGCTTGAATAAATGGTGTTGGGGAGGAATGTATAGAAAGAGGCTGGTTAATAGGCACAAAATCAGTTAGGAGGAATACGCTCTAGTGTTCTATAGTAGAGTAGGGTAACTATAGCTAAAAATGACAGTGTATATTTCAAAATAGCTAGAAGAAAGGATTCTGAATGCTCCCAACACAAAGAAATTATAAATGTTTGAGGTAATGGACATGCCAATTACCCTGATCTGATCATTTCGCATTATATACATGTACTGAAATATCTTATATAACCCATAAATATGTATAATTATCATATATCAATCAAAAATTTTTAGACCAAGCATCATGGTTCACACCTATAATCCCAGCACTTTTATTTATTTATTTATTTTTTTTTTTTTTTTTTTTGAGTTGAGGTCTTACTCTGTCATCCAGGCTGGAGTGCAGTGGCATGATCATAGCTCACCACAGCCTCGACCTCCTGGGCTCAGGCGATCCTTCCACTTCAGCATCCCAAATGGCTGGGACTACAGGCATGTGTCACTATGTCTAACTAATTTTTTTTTTTTTTTTTTTT